>NC_142136.1:45914166-46217196 GCF_024610735.1 Ursus americanus
AGTGGAGATGGGAAAAGTAAAAGATGAGGAAGGTAAATGGAAACATGACAATGAAATTTTGCAAGTCTAGTGAATTTATAAGTGACTTACTTTTAAGTATATTAGTATACAGAAAATTTTGTCAATATTTGTTCCCTTTTTTTCTTTTTGTTATGACCATGACCAGATTTTTTCTTGCTTATTATTTTAAAATTATTTACCAAAATGTTTGTTCTTTTTTGATTACTTGATTGTATGATGACTTGATTGTAATTACTTGATTGTACGTTTATAGTATCATTATATATTTAGAGTTAATAAATGTAATTCTGTATTTTTTATTTGTATCAATTTACAGAATATAAAATATACACAAAGTATGTGCCAGCAACCTCAATTGTCTAGGCTATACAATTTTAATTAGCTGAGATGATGGCTAAACTCATTAGAAAAATGCATGATAAGCTAAAATCTATGAAAAAAAAGGTGTTTTTAAGTGACCTTCTTTTACTTTGGGGAATTTGAGAATGAAAAGACAGGATGAAAATGCCTAATGTAATCAGGACTCTGACGCTGTAAGGAAACCATAGGAATTAGACCACTGTCCTTCCTATGTATTAATTTCTAGCTAATTGAAGAAAGGAGTATTGTTTCTGTAAGTCTTTGTGCTTCTGTTTTGTGAATTAAATCCTATTGAATTTATTTATGCTTCTAGCATCATAGTGGAGCTCATAAAAGCAGAGAATCTCATTTTCCCTTTGATTAAATCACTATATTCCAGTTCACAGTTACGCTTTGATAATAGGTAAATACTGCTGAAGAATTAGATCGACCTTGTAACTGATTGTTGTTAATGCCTCGTATAAGAAACACTGAATAAGTCACCAAATTAAAATCCCAATTATGACAATATTGTGTTGTTGGCCTTTACAACTAAGAATGCTAAGATCTGATATCTAATATCTAATTTTGGAAACTTTGTTTTTTTAATGGAAGTATAGTTGACATAAAATGTTATATTAGTTTCAGGTGTACAATATAGTGATTTGACAACTCTATGCTATGCTCACAAGTGTAGCTACCATCTGTCACCATACAATGCTATTACAATACCATATTCCTTATTCTGTAGCTTTTATCCCCATAACTTATTTATCCCATAATTGGAATCCTCTGCCTCCCACTCTCTTTCACCCATTTTGTTTATTCCCTTCACCCTCCATAATCTAGCAAACATCAGTTTGCTTTCTATTTATGGGTCTATTTCTGCTTTGTTTGCTTTGTTTTTTAGATTCCACATCTAAGTGAAATCATCTGGTATTTGTTTTTCTCTCTCTGACTTTAGAAATCTTATTTATTCTGAATAAACACATATTACTATATTTGGACTTTGGAGAAGTTTAGTAAAATGACAATTTTGACATGTAATATGCACTTAAAAAATTGAATAAACCAACATGTGTAACATAAAGCTATTTTAATGATTATACTAATAATTTTACTCATTAGGCTGAAGCAAATATTTCAGGCTTATAACTTTAGACTTTAGGTAATTGTTAATATATTATCTATCTAATTATTTTCTATTATCAAGGTTATACCTATTAGGGAAGTTTATTTTTTTCAGCAAAATAAACATGCATGCTAGTTATCTAACTACAGTTTGTAAGGACTACATCAGGTACATGATGATTCTTTACTAATTCTGGTTTAAAATTTCAGTTTATACTTTCAATTATATTTTAATCTATGCTTAACATTTCACATTATATTCCAAACTGAAATGTATTTCTAATGTGCTAAGGGATAATGGATGTTTACTATTATTTCTTATGAGAGAAGGAATTAGTATTCCATGGCCATTAAAATACTATTTATAACAAAAAATACTATTTATATAAGAGGACAATCAGATTTTTGTTATTTTTATATATTCTCTGTGAACATAAGAGTAATGATGACTTGTAATTTTTAGGCTTATTAGTAACCAATCTGTATTTCCCCATAGCAGGTGTCTTTTTGTCTCCCTCTTAAAGGTTCCATTTAAAACCAATAAATAGAACAAAAATGGTTATATATAGGTCTATACTTTTATAAAAGATGGTTTCCTAAGTGAGCATGACAAATAGATAATTTTTCCATTTTTCCATTGCTTCTCTTAAACATTTGTATTATTTTTAAAGTGATTTTTTCTCTTAATACATTGCATTTCTTTATTTAATAGGACGAGATAAATGCAAACATATTTCTTTTCTTGATTATCCATGCTTACTTGTCAAAAATATATTGGTGCATGTAGTTAACCTTAGTATGAAGAAACATGTGGGAAAATGTTTTCTCAAAGTGGGGTATTCTGTTGTATCAATGTTAGATTTTTCAACAGACATTTGTTTGGAGAACTATGTGGTAGGCACAGTTTTATACCTACATTGTATGGGCTGTAGAGATAGCAAAGGTAACTATGGATTCCAGTCAAAATAAGTTGAGTAAAATATGACTTTAATTGAAAGTTACACTGAGGAATTTTTAGCACAGTATGGCATATATTTCCCTCTTGAACTGATTACTAAATGATTTACTTGCTTGTAATAGCCTTCTGAGTCATAGCTGAGGGTTCACCTACTTGCAGAGATGGGCTTCCTGTGCAACCAAAACTTTCTCTTCATTTGACATTTGCTTGATATTTTCTTCTGCCCATCCATGGGCTTAACTGAAAAGGTGAAATATCCACAACTAAGTTTGTCTGCTTAGTGCCATTGAAACAAAACCTGTGTGCTCTTTGTTAAAGGTTTTATCATATTGTACTTGACCTGTATTTAGAGTTTGCATTTTTCCTTTCAAAAGTCAGCCCATTGAAGGAAGCAAAGTCTTACTAATCGTTACTTCCTTATATTTTATATACCATATAGAGTTTTTGAACTAATATTTGCTTGACAATTCAAGAATAAAAAAATTAATGATATGAAATTTAGAAATATGGTCAGTATATATGTCAAAACAAGTACTTTTAAAACTGAGCTAATTAATTAGGAAATTAGTCATTCTTTTAGAACAAATATTGTAGTTGTTTTCTAAGGAAGACCTCCCTACAAATAAATTTACAGTTGAATTATATATATATATATATTACTGAATTACGTCATTGCCATTTTATACGACTGTGGTAATTTGGAGTTTGAAGACATGTCATTATGGAAAATTATTGTTCCTCTCTTCCTTTGTAGATGGAAAGCTACTACTAGTACTTTTTGCTGATTAGATGTTTGCTTCAGGAGGAAATGATACACACTTGTCACCTGTCCCTAAGGCTAACTGAAACAGCTATTTCATTATCACTCGCATGGTCAGACAAAATACAAGAGAATATTTTGGTTCAGGTATTTTTAGCATTGTTCAAATTGTGTAGTAATAAAAGAATTTTGTGAGGTGCCTGGGTGGCTCAGTCGGTTAAACCTCCGACTCTTGGTTTTGGCTCAGGTCAGGATCTCCGTTGGGCTCCACGCTGATCACGGAACCTGCTTGGGATTCTCTCTCTCCCTCACCTTCTGCCCCTCCCCCAACCCCTTAAAAAAAAGAATTTTGTCATTATATTTGAAGCAGTAACTCAAAGCAAAACTGACTTTAAAAATACAGTATTTACAAATTATCAACCAAGCTATTAAGAAGTTTATAGTCACAGACTTCCCTGAAAACACACTGTATGGCTTGGCCTGTATAGAGATATCTGTGGTGTTCCTTCATGAACTCATACTTGCATCCATTTTTCTTTGCAAGGAAATGAATTTCATTGTTATTGGAAATCTTTCATTTCATACAAAATGAAAGTGTGAATAGTTCAGAATTGCTGTTTTTCTTTGGAAATTCAGCATCTCATGTTCTTTGCAGGAAGTTAAAATTGGGTTACTGACTTCTGAATTTGAGGAGGAAATAGGGAAACTTGTATTATCAGAATAGTCAGTATTGAAAAAACCATGTAAAATATGCTTGAATTAAATGGTATTTTACACACATATATAAATGCATGCATACAAAACACTAATACACTTACAATACACTGCTGACAACAGATGAAGTCAGTGCTGACCATTATAGGTAACTCAAAGTCTCAGTAAATGTTTCTGCCAGTGCACTTAGGCCTTGGCACCCTACAAAACAAAATATAACTAGCTACCACTGTTCTTTTACATGTACCTTTCTTAGGCAGTTCATGGTTTTCAATTCTATTATGTATCTTAAATGAGTAAAAAAAATACTCTATTAACTTTATCAATTATATGTTGGAATTAATAAGAGTTTAACATTCTCGGTTCAATTTTCCTGTATATTTTCTTGACAATTTGACTACAATATTTATAATAATTTTAGTGTCCTCACATCATAACCCCAGACAGATAAAATGGACTTTCCTTCTAAATCTTTGCATCCTTTGCCAAATAAATTATCACAGATGTGCCATACTTCCTTTAGATGTCAATCCAGTTTTACCAGATTGGTAACTTGACTGCAGCTTCCATTCATTCTGGCATTTCTCAAGATGACCTTTAAGTCTGAACTATCTTAGATCATCTCTATCTTTACAAATACATTCATGTTATCTCTTAAAGCTACTGTGAAAATTAATTGACAATGACTATAACACTGAGTGCGTAGCATGACATTTGTAAGTGGGAGCTGTTATTATTATTATTAATTATTATTTACCTCAGTCAGATGGTGCCTATAAATCTCTAACCCTTTTATCTGTAAGTGTGTCAAATAGATTCAGAACAGTTGTTACATTCTTTGCATGTACAGTTGACCCTGGAATAACATAGGCTTGAACTGCATAGGTCCACTTATACCTGATTTTTTTTAGAACCTGAATTTTATTTTTGTGTAAATACAGCACAGTGCTATAAATGTATTTTCTTTTCCTTGTGATTTTCTAATAATGATTTCTTTCTCTGCTTTGGTTTATTGTGGGGATATAGTGTATAATACATATACAAAATGTGTGTTAATCAACTTTATGGTATTGGTAAGGTTTCTGGTAAACAACAGACTATTAGTAGTTAAGTTTTGGGGGACTCAGGAGTTATACACAGGTTTTTGACTGCATGGAGTGAGTGCTTCTAACCCCCACATTGTTCAAAGGTCAGTTGTACTATCTTCGTTTTCTTTGCTTCAAACTTTTGGTGGCTTTCCACAGAGGTGGAACTTAATGGTTATTTTCATTATACCAACATTATCACCAACCCTGTGGCAAAATTGTGCAGGAAACAATCATTTCAAGTAGACCAGTTCATGTGCAGCAACATGTAATTGATATCTTCATGAAAACTAGAATCACTTAAGTGGCAAAGTCCACATGGTGAAGCTATACAATCTTTTATGCAATTCAGAGAATTGAAATACCTTATAAACATGTCAGCCCTGTATAACCTATCAAGCAAAACAATCTGATTTCTTGGCAGTAATCCCCCAATATCTCTAATTAGGCTGATTTTCAAAAGAACTGTGAGTTTAATTGGACCTTTTTTTTTTTTTTAAATGGAGATATTTGGAGATAAGCATTGAGCTTCTGAATAGAAAATGTCTTCATAGCCAAATGACTTATTTTTTGCCTGCTGTGACAGGAACCATCTTCTTAAAAGACTGAACAAAATTGTGATTTAGTATTTGTATGGTGTGGCAAAAGTTTTATAATTAGTTAAATTCTGTATATCATCGGACATTATACCATCATGCTATTAGTAGAAGTGATGTGTTCCTAGTATGATGATTAAGGGATTTCAAGTTTGTAAGATAATGCAGTTGCATCAGTAACCTATTCCATTACAATCTTTGATTTTAAGTGTGTCAAATTTGAGAATTTTGCCTTGTTCCTAATGGATGTAGTATGTGTGATGCTTTATAATATTTAAAAGGACCACACTTTTAGCAATATTTTGCCAAGGGGAGTGAGTAGGTGGGCAGAACCCAGTTAAAGTTAAATTGGAAGGCACCTAATATAAAATTGTTAAAATGAGTGGATAGTAAAAGTAGTTTTCATTTTAAATGGCTTAATAGCTTATAAGGTACTTTCAAAATACTTAGCCATTTATTTTTCCAACAAATAATTGTGGAGCAACTGTATTTGGTAGGCATGATATGTTCTCTCTTTTTTTTAAAGAATGTTATGGTCTAATTGAGAATATAGATAAACTGGTGATTTTAATACATTCCCTAGAACAGCATCTAACACATAAGAAATAATGAATGCTTCTGTGTTGAAGAATGAGTGAATAATGAGGATGGTGTAACTGAGTACTACTGAATAAAGTGCTATTTTTAATACTACTACCATTGCTAATAATAATAACAACAATTATTCTAATAAGGCTGGCAGCTGGCATTATTGAAGGATTAAAATCTGAAGGGCACTGTGCTGCTTCATTTAGTTCTTAACAGCTGTATGAGGTGGGAACAGAACCAGTTATATAATTTGCAAGGCCAGTGCAAAGTGAAAGTGTGGGGCCCTTTGTCAAAAAACTAGTAATAATTTCAAGATGGCAAAAGCTGAATATTAAATCAAGAATCTTCTAAGTTTAGGGCTCTGTGTAATTGCTTAAGTCACATGCACATGAAGCCAGTGGAACTATAATTATTCCCCAGTTTACAGCTCAGGAAATAAAGTATACATTTATTGAGGCTACTTACATATTTTTCTAAATTTGGGGGGACAATTGCTTTATTGGTGATGCTCTAGCTTATAGAGTATAGAATAATTTAAAGTGGAAAATGTTGAATTCAAATACCAAAGACTGATACATTCATCCAGGTTGGTGATTATCTAGTTAGCTATTATGAAAATTTGAAGTTTTAAGATCAATATCAAAGCAATACCTAATGCATTGCTTTTTAACAGTGAGGTCGTAAAACCCCAATACCTACTTTTCCAATGCCATACCAGGACTTCTGATTTATATCATACTAAGCTTGAGCAATCTAGTCACCTTGATCTGTCTGGAGTTATCAAAAAAGTGTCAAAAATTATCCTCAGTAGTATAGTATTTGAATACTGCTCAAAGATTGAAATCTACTTTCATTATTGAGCTTTTGATATTGGGACTTTGTCTTGGGGTGACCTGTACTTATGAGGTCAGTTAGTTCAATCATGTCCCTTATCTAGAACACCAATCAAATTAAAAACCCCTTAAGTGTCCTTATCCATACCCTCATTACTATACTGCTTTGTGTTACATCTTCCCACTCAAGGTCATTTCTTCCATTGCTGACCTCCTTCCCAACCCTTTGTATTTTTTTTTCTTGAAACTTACTTCCATTTCAAATATATCACCCGGATTTTTGACTAAACATAGGAGATTATCTTGGTTTGCTTTGATTTTACAATGGTATAAATCCACAAAGATGAAGAAGAGAAGGGACGGGTGAACTTAATTTTATAAAACATGAAAGTCAATAAATTACAAAAAACAAAAACAGATCATTGGTAAGTGACCTAAGGGTGCAAATTAAACTGAAGGCTGGAGTGTTAGCCCGGAGGAAGCCCATGCAGACCAAGTCAGTCTCTCCGAACCTGTACATGTGCATGGAGTGGAGACGTGGAGAATTTCAGAGTGTGGGTGTAAGGCATCAGAAGAGCAAGGATCTGTTGAAAACTCACCCTACCTCAGTCCACCTTGAACAAAGGAGAGCTGTATGCTCTTGAGATATTAATCTGAGAGACTGTGGATTGGGACCTTCCAAGCCCAACGAAGGCATTGCTGGGTGGGTGTTCTAAACGTGGAGAGATCAAGTCAAATTCTATATATAAAAAAATCTGGGCAGCCTGTTGCCACATATTCAGCTCCCGGTTCACTAGTGTATATAAGCTTGTATCCCCAAGGAAGGAGAATGCTGGATTCTTCTCTGGAGACAATGAGAGGCTAAGAGAAAAGATTTATAAGCACTGAAATGTGGAGGTCTCTACCCAGTCTTTGTGCAATGACTGTTACTCACTCACAGTGCTCATGCAGGCTCACAGAGCTTCCAGATAGCAGTTTTTATGCTTCATGGTCTATCATGAAAATACAGCCAAGAATTATGACACATTTGAGGAAATCTACATCAAACAGAAATGAATATGAAGGGAACAAAGACTACAAAGAACAGAAGAGATCTCTAATTCTTAAAACGAGAACAGTGATAAAGAAACAATCAGAACATGGGAAGGCATTTTTCTTTTGAAATTTGAAGTTTGTTAGCTAAAATATAAGTATAAATAGTGAAAGACGTTTTGGGAAATCATTGAAAGTAGAAAGAAATGGATGGTGATATAAAAATAAGAAGAAAAATTATTCAAGAAACTTGAGGAAAGATCCTGGGAATCTAAAAATCCTCCTGATGAGAGTTCCAGGGTGATTGCAAGCCTGGTCAGGAGGAAATTCTAAAATAACGATTGAAGAACATTTGAGGGACATGGAATGGCCAGTTCAAAGAGCACACTGAGTACCTGGAATAAGAATTTTTAAATTACCCATATTAAGGTATAATTGCCACACAGTTTTGAAACCCTGAGAAAAATTAATAACCTTAAAAGCTTCCAGAGAGAAAGACAGACAGACAGTGAGAGTTAGTTTATGCCAAGAAAATCATGTTAAATAATGGTGTCAGTTTATCAAAGCAACCTTGAAAATTGGAAGGTAAAGAAAACCCTTCAAAATAAAAAGGATATTTATTTCCAACGTAATTGTTTACAAGCTTTCTATATTATCCATCAAGTATGAGGGTAAAATAAAGCATTTACATTAATGCAAGCTCAAAGAAAGAAAGAAAAACAGGAAAAAAAGAGAAAAGAAAAGAGAAAAGAAAAGAGGAAGAAACAATATATCCTGGAAATGTAGGAAATCACTTCTAGTATAATGGATAATCAAGACAGATAGGAACTAGAAAGTGGGGCTAAGGAGGTGGGTTTTTCTACTTACCACCACACCAAAAAGCAAAACTATTACCTCATGTGTATGCCTCATGAAACAAGGGCTTTACAATTTCTTTGAAGAACCTTGAAGAAGGATAGTGATTAGTACTGAGAAAGTCAAGCAAATGTAAAAAACAAAACAAATCAAAACAAAAGATGCATTCAGAAGAAAAATGTTGGAACAATGAAGATAATGTTACCTGTGAGGCTTATCTGCTTTACTGCCTTAGTTCTTACCCTCACTTACCAACATTGCCTTAGTTCATCTCTCTTCTTTGCTGGTGTATTTGTCTTGTAAATAATTCTTCTGCTTTCAGTGTTACTTCTCTTTATTCTCCAGATTGCAATTAGAAACGATCTTTAAAAATAAAATTTAAAAACTGGTAAAGTTACTCAGAGAGGAAATATTTCCACATAACACATGTTAATTACCAAATGTGAATGTTTAACTTAAATAAAGGGGACAACTTGGAACATAAGTCTGGAGATGGGGCAGTGAAACATTAAATGATTCTTTAATGAATTTTTACCTCATTCTATGAGAAATGGGCCGATGAAGTCGGGTGTTGAAACAGTGAGGAGGTGGGAAAGCAGAGCTTAGGAAATGTTGGTAATGTACAGGTGAATTTTATTTAAGGATATTAGTTTGGTGACCCTTGAATAGCAAAATGACAAGGGTCATTTGGTTAACTTGAGGACTTTGGTTAACTTGAGCCCAGTGGACGTACTAAAACATAGGAAGATGAAGCATATGGGAATGAAAGAGAAACTTTTAGATATTGTGATGGATTGGATGTGTAGCATGATGGATACAAGGGATTGGTTAGTCTCCTCTGTAGTATTATTTAAGAAAAAGCTTTCCTCTACAAAAAAGTATTCATTTCCAAATGGAAGAAAAGCCCCAAATTGTAATATGTGCCAGTGTCCAGTTCAAATTTTGTTGGTTTCCATGTACATGCTCTATCACCAGATCCTACTGACTTAGCAGAAATAGAAAATGTAAAGATTACACTCATTTATTCAGTCACTGCACAACTAAATGGAAACTTTGATAAAACAGTGGGAGGATTATCTGAAAAATAATCATAATAGTAAGAGTAACACAGTTATGGAAGGATGTATCAAATAAATAATAAAAACTCACAGATGGAGATGGTGTTCTCTTAGTAAACTGGTAATAGCTCATCTCTAGGGATTGAGCATACATTTGGCCACATTTATATAAGGGAATTGTTGCAGTTTTGGTCTAGATTGCATTTTGATTTTGCTTTCTTTTCAGCTGATATTCTGGTCTGGGTTCCATACTGTTTGTCTATTACAGCGTCTTTATAGGAGTTGCCACTTCCTTATGTCAGGGAACTTCTTGAAAAGATTGCCTCCATGCTCTATGTACCTTTTTCAAATTTATATATAATAGCTTACATAATTAACCAATTCCTAAGGTAGTTTGTTTTTCACTGATGTGATTTTTCAAATGTGTTTATAGTTACTAAAAAAAAAAAACCCTTCTCTAAGTGTTTTTTTTTTTTTTTTAATTTTCATTCTCTCTGAGAACTCTGATTTCTGCTTCTGCTTTTTTACTCTTGTGCTCTAGTATGGGTTTAAACAGTGATTTGCTTTGGATCCAAGTTAAAAGTAATTCTGCTGTCACAGAGAAGCCGGTAATGACATAGAAGTTCCTAAAAAGTCTATTAAACATACTATTTGTTTTTATTGTTTATTTCATTTAATAACTTACAGGCTACATAGTATGAGTTGTGTCAACTCTTCTGAAATAATTGAGAAAGAGTTCCTACCTTCTGATTAGATTCTTTTGGTCATGGAGTTTGCTGCTTCGCATGAATATCTTTTAGACTGCTCTCTGGTGCTTCCCTTATGCAATTTACCATTCCTTAAAAACATAATCAGTATTTTTCTTCCCTTCTCCTTTCCTGTCTCCTAGGAAACTTGGTGAAAACCTCAGTCTGGCTGGAAAGAGTTCAAATGTTTATATTAGCATGTGCTAATCCTTATAGCAGAGGGCTTTGCTTGTTTGTTTTTGTTAATTGAGTTATATTTTAAACTATATTTCTTATGATTTATAATATGTTAATGTTTCCTGAGAATTGTACAATATACCTAAAGACATGACAGTTTTTCATATTCTTTCCTTAACTTGTCTTTTCAGCTATAATATTCACACACAAAGAAATTGTTACCCTTCAATGACAATTTGAGACACCCGTTTTTTCCGGCTAGCACAGAACAGTTACTGCTACCAATATTGATTTTGTTACTTTACTGATACATTATTTAAAATGTAGCTTTTCTCTAAACTACAGAAAATTAATTCTACCTTTTTCTGGTTTCTCTTTGGTTGATTTTTTTTCCTTCCCTCAATTTTTCTTTGGTGTATTCCTTAGGTTTTCTAATCTTAACCATACAGTCTGCTGGGTGGTGGCTGAATTACTGAGAAACTAAGTTTGTCTTGTTATTTGTTTTCTACAATCCTTATGCCACAGGGCAGAAACCCACCCAAAAGGAGCTTCGGAGTAGGCTTTGAGCTAAAGTAGTGGCTAAGTTGCCCCTCTGGATTAAGATAGGCCTCCAGAAAATATGTTCTCTTGGCATCTATGGATCTCACTGGTGAGATGAGGAAGAGGTTCTCCCAAGAGGCACGAGGCAGAAAAACCACTCCGAGAGTATCAGCGTCCATCATTCTGATTGACAGAGATGGGCAGTTTATCATGGCAGTCTGCGATCTATGATTTAGATCTTGGCAAACAATCAACAGACATTTTTGTTCTTTTTTTTTTTTTTTTTCCCTTTCTATCTTCCATTCTGGTGTGGAATGGAGGATGTAACAGAATGTGCTCAACTCCACATTGAATTTCTGAGGTGGTGAATTTTAATTCTCTGTCGCCAGCTTCCAGTAGAACTCTGGCAGGTGACATATCTCAGTTCTTCACTGTCCTTGTTTCCTTGGCAATTGGCTTACATGACAAATTATGGGAAGTGAATATACTAAGCTGAAAATTTATTATTTAACACAGTATTTCTGTCACAAAAGTAAAAAAAAATAAATGTTATAGAATTACATTGTATATTAAAAATAAAGAATTACCTTTAGCAGAATGCAACAATTTTCCAATTTGACTGAAATAATCTAAACAGAATAGCACATGTATGGAGAAAATGTGAAATAAGGGTACCGGTAAGAAAAATCCCTTTGCTAATAAGAAGGAAGTACAGATGACTTGGAGATGAAAAAGTGGGAAATAAGGAAGGGATTCAAATTCATGAAAATAGTGCATTCTTGGTCATTGTTAAACATTTTTAAATGTGCTATTTTATTCAGTCTTCAAGAATATACTTTGCAATTGATAATGAATTTTAGAGTGAAAGATCTCACCCAGACTAGTGCTGCTTAAGAAAGGAAAAAGACACAACAGTTTTTAGGAAATGATTCTGCCAGTGTGTATGAATTATGTTTTTATTTTTATTTTTTGCATCCTGAATATGGCAAAAAGGAAAAATCAGGTGAGATACTGCTACTACTGAGTAGTTGAGTCAGTTGGTTGAGTTTAGGAGCTGTTAAGGTAGATGAATTCACCATCAGTTTAGATCAAAATTTGTTCTGAATTGTAACCATAGGAAGGGGACAACAAACAAATGTTGAAAAACAGTTTGTTAAGTTGATTATAAGTAGAAACCCAGTAGTAACATGTATCTTAAAAATGAAACCACTGACTGGAATCATTTAATGTATTTAACATGTTAAAAATTTCTGTGGTGGGAAAAGACTACATATATGTGTAATTTAGCTCAGATTTCAGACAATATATTTTTTTTCTGCTGTATGGGAGAAAATAGCTAATTTGGTACATCTGAAAGAGGCAAAGTTTTAGGCTTTATATAATAGTCTTATCTTCAACAGGGCTTTCAAATTACGTGCATTCAATTTTGAGTTTCATCTTGGGGGCCCTCTGTTTGTCTCTTCAAGTCAAAATTGAATGCATTCCTAATAGACCGGCATTGGAGAGATATTTACATGGCCACATATGTTAAAATTACCTTGAACTCACTGGATAGTAGGTTTACATTAAAGCTCAGGCAAGTATGAATGCTATCTATACAATTTAAATCTGTAGACAATATCACCAAAAATATATATGTCTTTTTGTCTAAAGAAATATTCATTTGTAATCTGCACAGTGACATCGATAAGATGGCCAAGTAGAAGACCCCAGTCTCCGTCCCAGAAAATGATCAACAATTAGGCAGTGATCCACAAACAAAAACAGTTCCCAGAGAGCCCTGGAATCCACATAAGAAACTTCAGTAACACAGTGGAACATAAAACTTCAGAATAACTGCATTGGGGAAGGAAGAACAACTTCCTTTTGCTTGCATATCCCATTCCCGGAGCTGGCATTGCCCAGCACCAAGAGGGAACTCCCTAGCTTTTAAAAGAGTTCCTCTCACAGGGGAAAGGAGTGAGGTGAATGACAATTTACCTAGGCTTTTGGGGCACCACACAAAGATGCTGCTTAGGGTTCACCCCACCCAAAGACTGGCAAAGCTAAGATATGTGTATAGAGACAGCTAGGAAAAAGGAAGAAAAGCAAGAGTGCTAATATCAGCCATGCTGTGAAAACTTATGTGGTCGGTTCCTGCCAGTGACCTGCTCTGCAAATGACCCCAATCTGCTCTGGACGCCTACAGATTTCATCGGTTATCATTGCAGATTGGGCCTTCTGTGACCCGAGTTTCCAGAAATCTTGAGGTTGTAGACCTATGCAGAAGTCAGTAAATATTACCAATGTGAATGCACTCTATTGTGTGTTATTCTCTGCAGTCTCTATTGCTTGGCTGAAAATGCCTAATGATCAGCATAAACAATCAGTGGATATCTGGAAAAAAAATTTTTTTTAATTTATAAATTTTATAAAAAATTTATAAAATTTATAAAATTTATATAAAAAATTTATAAAATTTATAAAAAAATAAAACCCTTCAGATTTTTTTAAAAAAATATGAATAAAATACATAGAAGCTAGATAGCTTATTTTCTTATTACTGTAATAATATAAAATTTGATAATTTTGCAAAAATCCATTTCACAATTCTACAAAAAACTTTTTAGCAACTTCCCATGTAATTTGTACAGTGGGCATTAAATAGCAAGCAGCAAAGTTCAAATGAAGTGGGACTTTGTTGCACGTGGACAATGTTTAGAACTAGCTGCTAGTAAGTGGTGATGTTTTAGGAAAAAAAGAAAAAGAAAGTGAAAAAAAAAAGTGTTTTGAAACAGATTGTCGTCTCAAAGCATCACTCTCCCCAGAAAAATAGAAAAAAATACTGAATATTGATAGAGCCTTTTTTTATTTACAAAGAGCCTTTTAAACATTTCACATTTATTCTTTACCAGTTCATGTGTTAGATGCCTTTAAGCCCATAATTAAAGAGGAAGGTAATGAACTAGAGAGGTTATGAAGGGGTCCAAGTTTGCATAACTGCTAAGTACTGAAGCCAAGACTTCAACCAGTGTTACTCATGCAGGGAACTTGCGAGGGTATTTCCAGTCTCATTTGCTATGGTCTGAGTGTTTGTATTTCCTCCAACATTCATATATTGAAATCCTAACCCCCAAAGTGATAATATTAGTATGTGGAATCTTTAAGAGGTGGTTAGGTCATGAGGATGAAGCCCTGATGAATGGGATTAGTTCTGTGAAAGAAGAGTTACCCCAGGGGCACCTGGGTGGCACAGTCATTAAGCGTCTGCCTTCGGCTCAGGGCGTGATCCTGGCGTTCCGGGATCAAGCCCCACATCAGGCTCCTCCGCTAGGAGCCTGCTTCTTCCTCTCCCACTCCCTCTGCTTGTGTTCCCTCTCTCGCTGGCTGTCTCTCTCTGTCAAATAAAGAAACAAATAAATCTTTAAAAAAAAAAAAAAAAAGAAGAGTTACCCCGAGCTCCTTAGCCTTTCTATAATGTGCAGACACAAAGGAAGTCTGTGACCTGCAAGAGAGCCCTCACCAGCCGTGCTGGCTCCCTGATCTCAGACTTCCAGAATCCAAAGCTGTGAGAACTAAATTTCTGTTGTTTATAAGCCACCCACTCTGTAGTGTTTTGTGATAGCAGCCCAAATGTACTAGGAACAGACTGAAAAAAAAAACCAAAAACAAAAAAGAACAACGAACAATAGCATGAGGAGCTTGGAAACAAAAGCAGCCTGTGAATTTTGGAAAATTATGGACAGAAAGATTGAGCTCCCACCAGTACCACACAGGCCATGGGCAAGTTTGGGATAGAGGAACATAGATGGCAGGTGCAGAAAACCAAGAAAAAAGCTGGTCAGAATACTGGTGCTACAATAATTTAAACAATACCACATAAAGGGGAAGCTGATAAGTCACATAGCTGTATAGCAGTCATTCTGTCCTGTGTGATTTAAGTGCTGGTATCCTCTGTTTGGAGTCTCTCATTTCTTATTGTGTATTTTGTTCTTTCAACTACTAATTTGCCCTCTCATTTTAAAGAGACATTTCTCTTTAAAGATGAAAGATGATTACTATTCATTATTGTTAATCACTTTAAGATTATTACTATTTGCAAAAGTACTTATGAAGATGAAACGTGCAGTGAACGCAACAGAGCCTGTTTTTTTTTTTGTTTTTTTGTTTTTGCATCATGTTACCTAATCACTTTAACTGGGAAAATGATGGGAGGTAGTATAAACATAGAACTTCATACATGAAAAAAACAAACTGCCCTCACAGCTGAAATTAAACATACTCTTTCCTATCCAGAGAGAAGAAGTGTTGGAAATATAATTACCTATTGATTTCACTCTTAACTTTTCTAATACATGTCTAGAATAGAATTGGGTTAAATAAATGTTATTCTTTTTCACTATGAAATAGATAAATGTCAATTCTGTATTGGAGAGAATGCAAATAAATTTTTGCTCCTCTCTCCTAATTAGGTCTTAAGCAAAGCCAAATTAGTTGACAGCTTTAGGGAGGGAAGTTATTAATATTATTTCCCAGTCACATAACTGCCAACAAATACTTTCAAAGACTGAGATATCCCTAATTTTATGACAGTGATAGAGTTTAGACAATTAACACTTGCTGAAAATATGCCTAATATTTTAAAATCACACATTTCCCTGTGTTTATTCTGGATGATTGGTACTGAAGTTAAGTATCAATAAAAAAAAAATAAAACCCTTGACATATTCAAATAACATTAATTTTAAGATCAATTGCAGTTTTTCAAGTTTAAATATGCCATGTGTATTAGTTGGGGAAACAATTCTCCAGAGAAATAGATTTCTCTCTCTCTCTCCCCTGCTCCTTTCCTCCCTCACTCCCTGTCTCACTCCTCCCCTACCACCTCTCTCTGTGTGTGTCTGTCTATCTATCTATCTATCTATCTATCTATGTATATATATATAGGTGATACAGATATCATTATGATAATTGTATATTGTTTGTGTGCATATATATGTATATGTATGTTTGTATATTTGTGTGTGTGTATGTGTGTGTGTGTGTATATATATATATATATGTATATATATATTTGAGAATCCTGATGCTACAATAATTTCAGCAACACTATATGTTATATGTTTGTATATAAGATTTGTATATACCAAGAAAGAGAGAGATATTTTAAGGAATTGGCTTCCATGACTATGGAGGCTGGCAAGTCCAAGATCTGCAGCGTAGGTTGGCAGGCAAAAGACCCATGGAAGAATTGAATTGCAGCTCAAAGCCAAAGGCAGTCTGCTTGGCAGAATCCCTTTCCTTGGGGTAAGTCAGTCTTTTTACTATTAAGACCTTCACCTGATTGATTGTGGCCCACTCATATTATAGGGTATAATCTGCTTTATTGAGAATCTGCTGATTTAAATGTCAGTTTAATCCTGATTTAAATGTTAATTTAATCTAAAAAAATATAACTTCACAGAAACATCTAGAAAAATATTTAGTCAAATATCTGGGTACTGTGGACCAGCCATGTTGACACATAAATTCACCATCACATTACCTATAATAATTCTTAAATTACTCCCATAAACAGTTGATCTTGTCTCTGTTCAAAAGCAGTTAAATAATCTTTCTTAGAAATTAATCAATAAAACGTATGTTGGTCACCCGGGGCAACACTAATCAAAATACTGATGACTGCACATTCTAGTGAATGATACACACAAAGAAATATTGATGGCCTTGAAAACAATGCAAGTGTTCAACAGGGGATTTAGCCTTCTAAGATTTTGAAAGTGGTTCATTTTCAGGACTTATCAACAATGCAGTTGCACTATTTTCTCATTTTTAATATACTAGAAATTAAAATGAAGGAATAAAATACTTATTGCATAGTTGAACGTTAAGGTATTAAAAAATATTTTCATTCCTTGAAAATTTATTTTACCTGACTTGTAACTTTTATTTGTCTTAAGAAATTCTATATTTGTTTTAGAAACTAAATCAGATACAGAAAAATATAGTATTTATTGATTTTCATGAAAGTGTGGGGGAAAACTTGTATTCAAGCTGAGTGAATGGAGTTTGTGTCTTCTGTTAGTCATTCTGCATTTACAGAGGTATGTATTTATTTTTGATTCCAATTTCACAGTTATATGTTCTTACTTCTTGCTGAGCCTGTAGAAGCAGTTACTGAAAAGATAATTTTTGATTTTCTGCAGTTACATAATTTTATCTGTTAAAAGATAGTCAATTACAATAATAGTCTGTTGCTTTCTCGATAGAAAATATTTGGCATTATTCCTGTTAGAAATATTTCCTACAAGTTTTTTGTCTGGGAATTTACAGAGAAGTTTTAAATGTTCATTTCCAAGTTCTTATCAACAAACATGCCAGTAATTTCATGTGAAATATATTGCTAGGTTTGTGGCTTACCTTTCATAATCATTGAGTTTGAAATAACTTTGTTTTTGTTTTTGTTTGCTTGATTCTTTGCTTTATTTTTTATTGAAGTATAGTTGACATACAATGTTGCATTAGTTTTAGGTGTACAACAGAGTGATTTGACATTTATATACAATATGAAATGCTCACCATGATAAGTGTAGTTACTATCTGTCGTCATACAAAGTTGTTACAGTATTATTAACTATATTCCTTATGCCGTACTTCCATTCCTGTGACTTACCTATTTTATAACTTGAAGTTTGTACCTCTTCATCTCCTTTACCTGATTCGCACATTCCCCTAACACCTCCCCTCCAGCAACCACCGGTTTGTTCTCTGTATTTATAAGTCTGTTTTTCTTTTATTTTGTTTTTTCATATGTTCTGTTTTTTAGATTCCACATATAAGTGAAATCATATGGTATTTATCTTTCTCTGTCTTATTTCACTTAGTGTATAATACCTTATAGGTTCATTTACCATAATACTGACACTGTTTAAAATGGCAGTATTTCATTCTTTGTTATGGCTGAATAATGTTCCATTGTATATATGTATTTAACCCTTCATCTATTGATGGACACTTAGGTTGCTTCATATCTTGGCCATTATAAATAATGCTGCAATGAACATAGGGGTGCATATATCTTTTGAATTAGTTTTCTTTATTTCTTTGAGCAATACCCAGAAGTGGAATGGCTGCATCATATGGCATGTCTATTTTTAATTTTTTGAGGAACTTCCATACTATTTTCCATAATGACTGTACCAATTTATATTCCTGCTAATAGTGCATAAAGATTCCTTTATCCATATCCTCACCAACACTTATTTTTTCTTGCCTTTTGATACTAGCCAACCTGACAGGTGTGGGTGATGTTTCATTGTGCTTTTGATTTGCATTTCCCTGGTGATTGGTGATGTTGAGCTCCTTTTCACATGTCTGTTGACCATCTGTATGTCTTCTTTGAACAAAAAATGCCTATTCAGGTCCTCTGCCCATTTTTTAATTGGATTATAGCATTTTTGGTTTTGAGTTATATGGGTTTGAAGTAATTTTAATAAGTTTAATTGTAAAACACTGTTTTGAAATAAACATTGGAGAAAACCATAAATTTTATGTTTTTTGACAAGGAGCAGATTTTCTTCCATTCAGTTTTCTGGGAAATAATATATATTTTAAAGATTTATTTATTTATTTTAGAGAGTGTGTGTGCGTGTGTGTGCACATTAGTGGGAGGGACAGAGGGAGAGGGAATCTCAAGCAAATTCTGTGCTAAGCCAAAACCAAGAGTTAGGCACTTACTGCCAGGAAATAATAATAGGTTTCGTTAATAACCTTCCCTCTTCCCTCTGAAAAATATTTGCTTATTCCTGAGCAGTGTTTTGTTGACTAACTCGGTTAAGTCTGGAGGAGGAAAATCTCTGTAAGAATACTGAAACAAGGCAAAAAAAAAAAAAATCATCACTGAGATTTTATGACTTGAAGGAAATGTGTAGAAAAACTATATTTCTTAATGCAAATGTCATATTCAGAAAGGAAAATGATTAATCAGAAAAAATGTACATGGTATTTATAAAATCTTTATGGAATTTTATTGAGTATATTTATGTCTTCACTTATTATAGAAGTGGATAAGAAAAAGTACCACAATATTGTAATTTTAAAGCTTAAATATTTTTAGTAATTGACGTATAGAGAAAAGTGAATATTTCCTTTCTAAAGAAAACACAAGTCCTGTTCTTTGCAAGAACTTGATCCTTGTCTAAACTCTTAAGATACAGGTGCTTGTGTTAATTTTTAGCATATCTTTTAAAATTCCACATCATTTAAATAGTCATTGTTCATATTGAGTGGTGGCAGTGGAGTAGTAATGCTTATCATTAGCTTTTAATTCCTTTGTAATATTTTTATAGGAAGCAATGAATTAAAATAAATTTAGAACTGAAGAATTTTGAGATATATACTATAGGAAATACTGAATACTGATAATATTTTGGCTAACTAGCTACTTTTACCACATTGAATATCCTAAAATCAGTAAGTTTACTAAAGTTCGTTATTTCTTCAACATAAATTTTTGGAAATAGTTTTGAAAATGACAAAATAAAAATACCAAATTCTTATTAAATTCTCAAGATTAAACTAGGGGACACTTGAATAAAAGGGCATTAAGTGATAATAGACATCCCATACTGTGGTTTGTTTAATAGTATTTAGGCCATTAACCATAGCTATTTTAACCTAATTACAAACTTAGAAATAGAAGAATACTCAGAATGTGTAATTTTCATGTATAGGTAAATGTATCTTTCAGTAATTTCTTACCATCAGAATATTATTGTGAGATGGAAAGCAAAGCAAAATTAATTAATTTATTAATTAAAATAAGTAAATAATAAAAAGAAAAAGGAGAGCAAGGAAAAGGAAAAAAAGGAGTGAATGAAAGTTCAAAAAAAGAAAAACAACACAAATTTTTATCTTGAAGCAAATGTGATAACCACTCCAATACAGAAACCGTGGAGGTTTTTTATCATCAACCAAGTGTTCTTCAAAGCACTGCTGACACATATAAAAAGAAGAAAATATAGGAGCACACACAGATATGAACTAATATTATCAGGTTGGTAAATGCACATGTGCTATTCTGTGCAAATGTGAAGCAGAACAGTAAAGAGAGTGAAAACTTTGTTCAAAGGTGCTTCATAGAGTGGGTGACACGACATCTTCCTTTGGGGGAGGAATAGGAACTCACTGGGTAAACAAGTAAAGAAAGGAGATTCTGAAAAGAGGAAAGATAGTGCAGTGTGTTTAGGGATATGTGACAATAATAAAGTTATGGTAAGACCATTAAGAGTCAAAAGTGTAGAGATATACAGGGGCATATTAGGAAGGACATTTATCTAGAGCTTGGATAGTATCTTTCAGATTATGCAGAAATATGTAATGGTTTAAAAATGTGAAAGGAGAAGATTTAATTTGTATTTTGGAATATGTGCATTTTTTGGAAGGCTGATTAATAGAATTAGAATAGAGGAAAGAAATCCAATTCTTTTACAGTGGTTAAGGTCACAATAATGAGGACCTGAATTCAATTATAGCAATAGGGATGGGGGTTAGAATTGGCAGGTCTTTATGGTTGATGAGTAGGGTATAAGTAATGAGAAAGAGAATATATTTAGAAGGATCACTAAATAATTGGCTTAGGTGATTGGGTAAATGGAAGTGCCATCAAAAAAAAAAAAAGATAGATGAATAGTGCAAATAATAGGTTCAGCTTTTATTTGCTTCTAGTATTTCAATGCAGGTTGGATATGATGGTAAATCTTAAGGAGAAGTCAGGATCAAAGACAAAATTTGACAGAAATTATCTAGGAAAGGTATGTAATAAGAAATGAAGATTACTAAAAGTGTGATGTCTAGGAAACAGTCATTTAAAGCTAATAGTGAGAGCATATCTAATAGTGGAGATTGAGTTCAGTTGGAAGAGAACCAGGAAGAAATGATCTCTCACAAGTCATAGAGGTAAAAAGGGATTTCAGGAAGAAAGAAACAGTGGCGGTTATCACAGAAAGATTCAGAAAATAAGAGGAAAAAAGAGCATTAGATAGATATAGCATCCAGGCAATTACTGGTGATTTTTCTGTCTAAATTCAATTATTTATTAACTGCATTGAGCTCAGAATGGGAGCTAAAAGCTTTTAAAGAAACAATGGCCAGGGGTGCCTGAGTTGACTCAGTCAGTTAAGCAACTGCCTTAGGCTCATGTCCTGATCCTGGGGTCCTGGGATGGAGCCCAAGTGGAGTCTGGCTCCCTGCTCAGCAGGGAGTCTGCTTCTCCCTCTATCCCTCCCCCTCCCCCTGCTCTCTCTCTCTCTCTCTCTCAAATAAATAAATAAGGTCTTTAAAAAAAATAAATGATGGCCAAATAGTCTCAAATTGTTTTGCAAAATGCAAGCAGAATAAATACAAAGAAAATTCTATCTAGACATATTATAGTCAAAATGCTAACCATGAAAATAGAAAAAATATCTTGAATGTAGGCAGAAGGGAAAATAAAGACATTACATACAGGAGAACAATGATATAAATGATGACTTGTCAGCAAAAGAATGGAGAAAAGAACGTAGAATAACAACTTTAAGATTCTTAAAAAAAACTATATGAGTTCAGAATTTTACATGTAACAATATATTTTAAATGATTAAAGCAAAACAAAGAGATTTTAACATAAATAAAAATTTAATGAATTTTTAGCCAACAGACTTAAACTATAAGAAATGCTAAAGGAGGATCTTTCAGTATGAAGGGGAATGACATAAAATAAAACATCAGATCTATAGAAAGAAATAGGTGTCACCCAAACAGTAAGTAGTGGGTTAAATTATAAATATATATATACATATATATATATATATTTTTCTTTATTCTTAAATTCATTACACAATAAATGATTATTTAATAGGAAAATCACTCAGACAACTGGGAATGGTTGATCACTTTCTCAATCTGATAAATGGTAGCAATGAAACTCCTATAGCTAACTATATATAGTTAAACTCCTATAACTAACTCCTATAGTTGTGAAATATTTAATTCCTCTATTGTTAAATTGAGTAGAATGCAAGTTTGCTTATTCTCATACCTTCTAGTCAGCATTACACTGGAGGCTCTAGACTGTGCAATAGAGCAAAAAAAGAAAAGAAAAGGCACAAGAACCAGAATAAATAACATTGTTGCTGTTGGCAAGTGACAGACATATTTATGTAGAAAACTCCTAAGAAATTCAGCATAAATCTATTAAAACAAAAAGTGAACTTTTACCTTTCTCACTGGATACAGGGCCAATATACAAAAATCAAAGAATTGAAAGGAAAGACTTAAGAATTGCATCATTTACATAGTATCAAAAAATAAAATACCTAAGAAGAAATGTAAAAAAAATTATTTTTAACATTGTTACATGAAAATATAAAAAATTACCAAGAGAAATTGAATAGAACCTATACAAATGAAGAAATGAATCATGAATATATTGGAAAACTCAGTTTTGTTTTGTTTTTAATTCTTTTTATATTGCTTTGTGGGTTGAATGTCATCCAATAAAAATCCTAAAGAGCTTTTTTTTTTTTTTTAAAGATTTTATTTATTCATTTGACAGAGAGAGAGACAGCCAGCGAGAGAGGGAACACAAGCAGGGGGAGTGGGAGAGGAAGAAGCAGGCACCCAGCGGAGGAGCCTGATGCGGGGCTCGATCCCAGAACGCTGGGATCACACTCTGAGCCTAAGGCAGACACTTAACGACTGAGCCACCCAGGCGCCCCCCAAAGAGCTTTTATGTATAAATTGAAAAGTTGATTCTATCCTTTATGTAGAAAAACATAGAACCTAGAATAGATTTTTTAAAAAAATCTTAAAAAACCATGTTAATAACTCAACTACTTGATATCAAGGTTTACTTTTATGGTAGACTTCAGTAAGTTTGACTGCAGTATTGCTGTAAAGATAAGCAAACAGATCAATGGAACAGAATTAATCAAGAAATAGAGTCACATATACATGATTTGGTATGTAGAATTATAGCCTCCCAAAGATGTCCACATCCTAATCCTCCAAACTGGTGCAGGTAGAATTAAGATTGCTAATCAGCTGATCTTAACATAGGGAGATTATCTCAGGTTATCTGTCTCAGATTATCTGTCCAGTGTAATCACAGGGTTCTTAAAAGTGAAAGAAGAAAACAGAAGAGCCTCAGAGGAAAATGTGACAAGGGAGGAAAATCAGGGTGATGAATTTGAAGATGGAGGAAAATGGTCATGAGCCAAGGAATGTGGGTGGCCTTTACAAGCTAGAAAAGGCAAAGAAACAGATTCTCCTCTAGAGCCCCCAAGGAGGAACACAGCCCTGCCAACACTTTAATTTTGCCTAGAAAGACCCATGTTGAAATCTAGCTACAGAATTGTAAGATAATCATTTCATGTTATTTTCAGTCATTACATTTGTGGTAATTTGCTATAAAATCAATAGACAAAAGGAATAGTGGAAAGAAAAAGAAAAGTGTGGTAAGGAGGAATTGGTATGCAGGGGGGAAAATTTATTAGATAGTTGGTTAGGTAAGTCTAATTGAGAAGATGAGAATTGAGCAAAAACCTGAAGACCTGAAGAGGTGAGTGATTTAGTTGAGTATTTGGGGGACAGGCAAAAAAAGCAGCTATAAAATCCAAAGCAAGGATGTTCCTGGCATGGTTGAAAATAGCATAGCAGTCAGTGTGACTGGAAAAGTGTGGGTAAAGGGGAGAATAGAAGGAGAGGACTGAGTCATTGGGCTTACATTTTAGAGTGATCTCTATTGCAAAGTAAGAAATGCAAAGAGGAAATCATGAATGAGTAACAGTAAGTTACACGATCACTAGACTGGCACTCTTTTTTTTTAAAATATTTTATTTATTTATTTGACAGAGATAGAGACAGCCAGCGAGAGAGGGAACACAGCAGGGGAGTGGGAGAGGAAGAAGCAGGCTCATAGCAGAAGAGCCTGATGTGGGGCTCGATCCCACAACGCCGGGATCACGCCCTGAGCCGAAGGCAGACGCTTAACCAAGCTGTGCCACCCAGGCGCCCCTAGACTGGTACTCTTAAGGGACTTGAGAGCATGTTGGATTTCAGAATGCTAGAAAGCATGAGCTTGAAAATTAGGAAAAAGTGGTCAGAAAATAGGATGCATGGCATAGGATTTATGAAAATATCACTCTTAGTAGTAACGCCAAGGTCTGCTTTCATGGATGACCATGGGAGTGAGTGATTGAGGTAGGGTTGACACCATCATTGGTGAGCTGTGGGTAGAATGGAGATACCAAAGGGAAGGAAAGATTGTTTTTAATGTGTAAATTGGTATAACCATGCCAGAAATGGAATGGATCACTAGAAGTTGGGGAGTAAACAGGCTTTGTTAAATGACAAGAGCAATCAAGGTTATAAAACCTGTAAGTAAGTAAGTATCAAAGCTGGAGTTTTTTTACAGAACAATAAGGGAGAATATCTTGACACGACGAGAAGCCCAGTCATACTAAGCCCAGTGAACCAATCTGAAGAAAAACAAACAAAAAAACCCAAACCAAACAACAACAACAACACAGGTCCCACGGAAGCAATGATGGCAGAGGGTAGCCAGTTTTATGTTAAGAAAAAATTGATGGATTTGAGGTTAACATTTTCCAGATCTCACAGAAGTTCATCTAATTTTGAAACCATTTTTGATACATAATCCTACCTGTAATGATATCTGGGAAATGTAGTTTTCAGCTTTCTAAGTTTTGCAGTACAGAAAAACTTCTGAGGAGGTGGGAACCAGTCAACAACTAATCATATTCAACTTAATTATGGTATTCCTTTTGAATCTTGAAAGCTTGCTGAATTTAAAGGGACCTAAGTTCCTTCTATCATCTGCTTCACATTTGTAAAATGTTATTTCTATCCTCAAACTCAATTTATAATCCAAGATGGTTGGTACAGCCACCATCACCATGTGCTCATTTTATGAAAAAAGAGAAAGGGAAAAGCAGGAAATAGCCAAAATATGTGCTTCCTAACTGACCAAACTGCCTTACACCAAATACCAAATACTCTTTTTAATGTCAATGACGACAATTTAGTCACATGCCCATATTTAGCTATAGCGGAGGCTAGGAAATGTATTATTTTGGCTGGGAACACTGCTTTATTGAATAAAATTAGGATTCTATTTCTAAGATAGAAGGGATAGAGGATATTTGGAAGGCATCTATGTTTCTGCAACTTTGGGGATAGCAGGCAGGCTTTAGGAGGATTCATGCGAATGAGGTTCAATAAACCATGGGACTTTTCTTTAAAGAGCTTAACATTAGATAATTACATTATAGTACTAAGAAAAAGGCAACTCATGTTGAGCAATAATTAAGAACTATATATATTAAAAACTAAAAAAATAATTGATAACAATAGATAAATGTGTCATAATATATTCATAGTAATTCTTCCCCAATGGTTCTGTAATTATAAGAAATCTTGATATGTGTGTACATATCTTGCATACGTTGATTTTTCATATCTTACATTTCAACATTTTCAAAGAGTAAGTCATTTTTTTTTTGTTCTTGGATCATTATTCTATGGTATTAGTGAGAAATTCAGCCTTTATTAATAATAAATATTAAACATCTATAGTAGGTGAGGTGTTATATGTGGAAAAGATATAGTGGTGATCAAGAAGAACAGGGCTATACGTTTAAGGAACTTACCCTACAGTGGGGAGAAGAAACATTTGAACATGAACATTTGTAATGCCTTGAGAAAGGATGTACCCAGTGTTATGCAATCATATACACAGAGGTATCTATGGAGTGATATATGGAATAAACAGGTATGTCTCTCTAGAAGAACTGATATTTAGGTTGAAATCTAAATGATAATTCTGACCTAGGAAAGCAAGGAGAAATCCAAGTAGAGTAATAGGTATGGGGAAGAGCAAACAAAAAGTCCATGAGGAAAAGGAATGGAATGAAGGAAAATCAGTGGTAAAGGTGAAATGATCTGTCGGGTTGATGCAATTCAGGTTACAAAGGTATTTTTAGGCCATATAAGATTTTGAACTGTATATGAAAAGTGATAAAAAGACCTTGGTGAGTTTTTTTTTTTTAAAGATTTTATTTATTTATTTGACAGAGATAGAGACAGCCAGTGAGAGAGGGAACACAAGCAGGGGGAGTGGGAGAGGAAGAAGCAGGCTCATAGCGGAGGAGCCTGATGTTGGGCTCGATCCCGGAACGCCGGGATCACGCCCTGAGCCGAAGGCAGACGCTTAACCGCTGTGCCACCCAGGCGCCCCAGACCTTGGTGAGTTCTAAGTAAGAAAGGGATGTGATCAGATTTGCATTTCACAATGATTAATATGATTGCAGAGTGCAGCCGGAATTTGAAGAGAACATTGAAGGCAGGACACCCTTAGAAGATTGTTGATTGATACTTGAATTCAATTAGGAAGAAGATATCCAGATGAATATGATAGATGGCTAATGAGGAAGGGACATGGATCTTTTAAAAGATATTGTTGAAATTATAAAGCACAGATAGGGAAGTGAAGGGTGACTGAGAGATAGGGAGAAGTGAAGAGAACCATGTGATGGAGATTTTATGTATGTATGTATGTATGTATGTATGTATGTATGTATGTATGTATGTATGTATATGCAAAAGGTGGTTTTACTAAAGCATGGGGACAGGACCCATGGACAGAGAGAGCTGCCGTGATGGATGGAGATTTTAATAAGAAACAATAGGTATGATGAAAGGATTTGAGAGATCAAAACAGAAGAAACCAGATTATCTGATTTAATGATTTGAGAGATTTTTAGGTGATAACAAGGTAGGTGGGAAGGGGTGTTGAGTAGAATACAAAGAAAAAAATAAACATCGGAGATGTATGGATTAAAAAGCGGGGAGGCCAGGATATGGAGCAGATCATAAACCTTTCCTTAATGTGCAAAGGAAGACTGAGCCAAATGGCAAGTCTTCAGTGAACAAAGTGGGGTAGCTGGTTAGATGAAAATCAACAGAAACTAGCAGAGATGTAAGCTGAATCTCATAAAATAGCATAAAAGACAGAGGGGTTTTTTTTTTTTTTTGGTAAGTATACTTTTATAAAAATATGAAGTAGCAACATCACTGAGGATGGGGTCCAATTCTAACTTTTCACGCTTAGTTATGATGAGTGATGGAGTAAGAAGAGATTTTGTAAAAACATAACAGCTTTCAGTTAGGTTCAAAGGGTGTAAGTAAGTTTTCATAAAATGTGTAAGAGCATAGGGGAGAGTATTTCTGACCTGTGCCTGGCAGAATGGGCCCTGCAAAGAAGGGTGGCAAGAAGAGTCTTTCTGCCATCAAAGAGGCGATGACCGGAGAATATACCACCAACATTTGCAAGGGCATCCTTGGAGTAGGCTTCAAAGAGAGTGCCCCTTGGACACTCAGAGATCCAGAAATTTGCCATGAAGGAGATGGGAATATCAAATATGCCTACTGACACCAGGCTTAACAAAGCTGTCTGGGCCAAGGGAATAAGGAATGTCTCCTCTTATATCTGTGTGTGGTTGTCGAGAAATGAAGATGAAGATTCATCAAACAAGTTCTACACATTCTTTACCAATGTACATGTCACTATTTTCAAAACTCTACAATCAGTGTGGATAGGAATTAACCACTGATTGTCAATAAAGTTATAACACCACACACACACATACACACACACACACACAAGAGTGAAGGGGAAAGTGTTAATGATATATATGAGGTCTTAGAAAGTATGGGAAGGAAGGAAAGCCCTTGAAAACTGGGTTTGGAATGAATTTGCGTCAACACAATATGAAAAGAATTTGAGGTGAAGAATAATTAAAGGAATTTATATATTGACTGATTAAAAGGAAGATAAGGAAATGTGATATATATTATTCCTTTCACAAAATTGTGAGAGAATTATTTCTCGCTGGAATTATGTTAAATTATTTAGTTACGTTTGGTTCTGAGATATGTAGTATGCAGACTTTCAATTAATATTGTTTATGATCCTGAAATTTTCTTATTAGGATTTCTTTTTGGCATATATTCAGCATAACTCAAGAACTTTTTATTTACATTTGCTAAATCCATTATATTTAATGAAAATCCATTTAATATGTGAAGATAGAAATACCTTCCTATGCCTTCTGTCCAGAGTTAGATCTGAACTAAACTAGTCATATATTTTATTTTTTAGGAAAGAGTAATGAGATAAATGCTTCTTTTCTTATAAATCTATGTGAAGGTGTTTTGCCAAGTGCTCTCATTTATTAATCTTACTGTAGCAATCAAGCAGTTTGCCATTTTAATAAATTACAGTGGACATCCTATTTTTCAGTTCATGCTTTAAATTTGACTTATTTTGTTAGTAAACTAGTCTTTATCAAGGCATTGCTACATATGCAACAACAAGTGAAGGACTTTTGGAGAATAATGAAAAACATATACCCTCTAGGAGTTTAAAGCTTTATTGGCTAAGTATGACCCATACACATGAATCAGTTTAAAAACAATATATTAAATGATGAAGAGTTAGTCATGTGCTACAGATTATATGTCACTTTAAAAAATGGTGAAAACAGAGTCGTATAATCAAAGTAGATATTTTGGAAAGGAAAAATGGGGATTTTTTTTTTTTTTTTTAGTGGTAATTACAGCTCTTTTGAAAATCAGAACCTCTTTTTCATGAGTAATGTCTTTTCGTTCACAATGAGTTGCAATAGAATTCTTTAGCTATTAACACAAGCCTAGTAAGAAAATTAGATGAATAAACTTTTTTCGGAGTGCCAGTGAAAAGACTTGAGTTTATATGTCAGTTCTATTTTTACCAGCTTTTTGGCTTTTGGCAGTTTCATTATGGAAATAGGGATAATAACTAGTGTAAATATGATGATTAAATAATATGCATTGCTATTAAATGTATGTTAACAAATACATTGCTGAGGAAATAAAGATGTGATTCTCATTTCCAGAGAGTAATGGGTAGCGATATTTTTATTATTATTTGGATTCCACGTGTTGGGCTGTTTTTCAACAGTGGGGAAAAAACAGTGTAGCTGCTTGGAAAACTCAATATTGGGAACCATTCTACTGCAAAATCTAGGAGCTTTTACCTTTTTATTTGGTCTTATTTATGAACACCTGTTGTAAATATATGTTACCTGCACTGTTGCTGCTAAAAATACGGAACACCGTATGTGAAATATATGGGAAAGGATAAAAGACTGGAGAACAAATGGGAACAATAAAATGGCGGTATTATTTCTGCAGTTTCTTCTAAGTTTCCCAGCATAGGAAAAAAGAAAGGATATTCAGTTTTCATGATATGCACCAAAATATAGTGTGTCGCCAGACTGTAGTGTTAACAAATGTAGGAGCAACAGAAATGATTACACTTCTGAGTTAAAGTTAGACCAGGAAAAATTAATATTTAAAGCTAAACACCAATAAAATCCTTTTCTTAAATGCTTGGTATTTTCTTACAAAATTAAAAAATATATTGTTTACCTTTTGTTCAGTAACTTCTCCTAAGTTCAAGGTGGGTTTTTACCATAAAATGAAGGATTCCATCATATTCTGAACGAATATCGAAATTTTGATGTCCTCGTCAAATGTTCTCTTACCTCCTTCTAAAGTTCAGTTAACAACATATACCTGGTCTGCTATTCAGGGCTCAATAAACCTGTTGGAGCAGATGGGCTGATTGTTAATCAGCCAGTGACAGCACTCATATTCTGCAGAAATCTGCTTTGCTATGATCCACACACCTGCACTATACACCTTCCCTTGGTGATGGAGGGACTTCTAGAACCATCTGTTCTTTACTAAAGGTACACACTTTTCTCTGGAGTTTTATTTTCTTTACAAGGGCCATCTATCACATGGGAAAAATGTCACCTCTCACGGTTTATAATAAACTCAGAGACTACATAGCCTGACCACATTTGGGTGGATGCTAGAGATCTTACCCTCCCAACAATACACTGGTTGGGGTTATCTTGAAGGAACAATCAGAAAAACCTTACACAAAGTGACTCTATTACCTCTGGGAATACGGGAACAAGCTCTACATGCTCTCTTAAATCCCATCGCCAGGCATACTCTGTGCGATACCATAAGGCATATTCGACCTTAGCAAATCCTTCAATTGCTGCCATTATTTTCATTTAAGAAATTCTGAATTCAGTAGCTAATCATCTCCATAGACTAACCGCTGCTGATTTTATACATAATATATGTTCTTAGCATTTTTACATCAATATCATTTTACATTTCTTATTCAAATTAAATTTTATATGCCAATAGGACAATCTAAGTTGGGTGTGACTTCCTAACTAAAACTATTTCTCACTCTATATTATTTCTTTGTTCTTTCATTCTTATATATCACAATTAGAGACATCTTCCTTTCTGAAGAAAAAGACTATGGTTTGTGTATAATTTAAGATTCAAAGTTATTTCACGGTATTATATTTAACTCTTTTTTAAATCCACAATGTATTTTGTAATTTTGTTTACATGTATGAACTTATGTGACTATTATATATTTTTATGTATAATTAAAATATTATTCTAGTGTTTTGTTTTTGTGTTCCAAAAATCAGGAGTCATGTCTATAATAATTGCTTTCAATAGAAACAATGGCAGTTGTATGCACAAAAAAACAATATTTAAATATAGAATCCAGATTCTGTCCATATCATGTTCTTTATATATTCTGACGAAGTATATAATTAAATTTATGTTTTATTTTTCACATAAAGAACTGGTAAGTAAAGTAACCATAAAGGAAACTGATAAAAATGTTGAAGTGTATGATTTCTGGATTTCAGTGTTTGGGTTATTATTTTGTCTCAGACTTTATACTCTCTGAAGTTAAGAGTGGATTATTTTCAACTCAGAAGTAAACAATTACTCATGGTTGGGATCAGAACCTTTACGGCAAACCTTTGGTTGTAGTGTTCAGAAAGGGAACGTCATTGCCTAGAAGGGAAATGAATACATGCCATAAGACATCTTTTGCTGTCAGTGTTTTCTTGTGCCTATTACTGTACTGTAGGAATGACTAGTAAAAGTGTATCCCAATAATTGCAGAGTGGTAAATCAACTTCAATATAAGAAATGAACCTAAATATAAAACATTAAGGAAAGTATCCTATCTTAATAATTGATAACATATGTGATAGGGCTAGCTCAGGGAAAATTTATCAAGTTAGCGAAGTTTGGTTTGGGGGCTTCCCATAACCTCCATTCTTCTAATACATTTTCTGGCTCTCCTTTGACATCTTGAGGCCCTTCTGTCCCAGGCCCTATTCTCCCAGTATATCCACATTCCAGTTCTCCTGGAGTTTTTTTCAGAGATGGTGCTAACTGCTAGTTTTGACTTTATTTAGACTCTGGAAGGATTTCGGAGATGCTGAGTCACCAGACAATACTTTCAGGCTGTATATCAAGTCAAAACTATTTTTCCAAGACTAAGATTGTTTGGTGGAGTTTTCCAAAGGATACATGACATATTATTTCAATAGGTTGAATGCAGAGCTGATATGACAATCTAGTTGTCTTCTATTAATCCAGACATCAAAGAGATTTACAAAAATGTAAAGCAATGAACTCCTCTTACTGTTCTTTTTTTTGGAAAATGAAAGTGGGTAATGTATGTAAGTACCTGACAGTTAGCTTTTTTGATTGTAATATAAGTGCCTGACATTAACCTTTGATTGCTGAGAAATCTATTTTAAAGACATCTATCTAGAATAAACATGTTGCCAGCTACACAACTAGATAAAGAGCCAGGCTACCACACCCACCAAGTTCCCCTTTTAGAAAACCCTGGGTAACCTAGATAATTGATGCCTAGAGTGACCTTGCTTTTCCCTTCCCTGCACTTTAATTCCCATTCTTATATTTTAAATTCGCCAATAAAGGCACCCCCTCCTTGACCCAATAAGGACAGAACGCCAAGTCTGCTCTCTCTCTACCTCGCTGTGTGGCCCCGGGTATACCTTGTACCCTGTGGGACTTGTGAATAATAAGCCTTTTTTTCCCCCCAAAGTTCCCTGATGGTTCTTGCTGAGGTGTGTGTTGCAATCATAATAAAAACCACAGGGACACCTGGATGCTCAGTCGGTTGAGTATTGTACTCCTCATTTCGGCTCAGGTTATGATCTCAGGGTCCTGGGATGGAGCCCTGCCTGGAGCTCAGCGTTCAGCAGGGAGTCCACTTGAGGGTTTCTCTCCCTCTCACTCTTCCCCTCCCCCCACTCATGTTTGCACACACACTCTCTCTCTCAAATGAATGAAAAAAAATTTTTTTTTAAATAAGAAGAACCACAAAAGCTGGTCCACTCACAGCATTGGTTTGGGTTGGGGAATTGTCTGTGGGGGCTCCCACAAATAGCAGGAGCCCAGGTGAGTGGCCACAGGTATTTCCATGGATGGCATCACTATCTGTATGCTGAGACTGACACAAAACAATATTTTTTCATTAAAAGTATGAAATTCATGTTAATCTGTAAATGGTTTATTATTGCTATTTTAAAATCAATCAGTATTTATAAAATTTATCAGTTTGAATTTCTAATGCTAAATATAGAGAGCTATAACCTGCATAAGCAAGTTTCTTGGGGTCCTTGATCAATTTTAAGAATGTAAAGGGAACCTGAATCCAAAAATTTGAGAATCACTGTGCTAGACAGTTTGAAACACTGAATTGTGAATAATGGGGCATTAAGTGAATAATATTTCAGTTAATAAATTTGTATATTACAGGAGCTTCCTGGAATATTGATGCTTTGCCCCAAAGTAATAAACTTAAGTATGATTTTAGAAATTGTGGCAAGCTATTAAGCAGATTTTATCATGGGTCTGAGGGAGGAAGGTGGTCAGGGCAGACAACTCCCATTCTATAATAGAAGAGGAATCTATTTACTTGGTGCAGAGCTGGTAGTGATGGATTTTCAGATTCTGAATGCAACTTACTGACTCTACCATGATATGGGTTTTGTACTTTAAAAGTAGAGCAGGTAGCAGATGGAACCCCATGTGTCTTAAACCATTTTCTGAACTTGTGAATGTTTTTTCTATTCCTAAAGGATCACTATAATTACATGTGCTATTTTGGTTAGTTCTATGGAGGAAAAAATTTCCAAGTTACGTCAAAAAAGCTTGCTCTAATTTTATTTATTTAGTTATTAAAGCATGATGACATTACTGAAGATACCTGAATACTTAAATTTTATTAAGCAATTCATTTTTTTATGACTGAATATCTTCTGTCGAACTTAAATAATGTATCAGGTGAACTGTAAATATAAAATGTAAACTGTAAAAATGTACATATCCAATTTAATTATGTGAGTCTTTGTTGAAAATCATATTAATCATTCCTTAAAAGCTTAATGAAAATGACCTTTGAACTGCCCAGGTGGAAAAATCTAAATGCAGCAAAACAGGGTAAAATGAAAGTAAGAAGATAGCTATTCATTGGTCTGTTCATATATGTATGTAAATATTTATATATTTTATATAAATGTAGATATAAATTTATTTATATTTTAATATGTGTTTTGAAGATTTGTTTATTTTAAAGAGGGAGAGAGAGCATGGGGGGAGGAGCAGAGGGAGAAGGAGAGAGAAACTCAAGCAGACTCCTCACTGAGCTCAGAGCCCTAGGGGTGGGGCTGGATCTCAGAACCCTGAGATCAGGACCAGGGCAGAAACCAAAGTCCCTAGTGTAACCAACTGTACCGACTGGGCCACCCAGGTGCCCCTGAATGATCTGTTTATAAAAACAATATAAATGTTGAAAATTTTAGTTTAAATATGACTAATGCATTTTCTTCTCAGAATTTTTATTTTAGTTTGCAGATAGTGTACATGAATTGTCAGTATATTTTATTTGGCCCATTTCGTCCAAACCTGTAAAATAAAATTAAGATAGTTTTAAATTTACATAAATTAAAAAACTGTATTTTATATATATTATATATGTATTTCATGTTTTATGTATATATTATATTAAATTACATAATTTATTTTCTTTATTTTATATATGTATTATATTTATATTTTATTGATGTATTTTATAAACCCATAATTTTTCTTTATTTTATACATGTATTATATTTTATAATTCTCTGTATTTTAAATATACATGATATTAATATATTTTTTAAAGATTTTTTTAAATTTATTTGAAAGAGAACATGAGCCAGGGGAGGGGCAGAGGAAGAGGGTCAAGGAGACTCCCCGCTGAGCTGGAAAGCTCCAACCAATACTCCTTCCCAGGACTCTGAGATCATGACCTGAGCCAAAGTCAGACTATTAGCTGACTGAGCCACCCATGGTCCCCCATGATATTTCTATTTTATTTATATATTATATATATTATATATAATATATATAATATGTATACTGAATCATGGGGAAAATTAAAATATATTATCAGTTCTTTAAAGGAGTAAAGATAATATTCTAGGTCAGTTTTCCCAAATCTGTTCAGCTAAAGAGTGTTGCCATGGAATTTTATAAAAGTTCAGCTAAAAAACATTTTTACGAAGTAAGCCTTGGGAATATTACATATTTGTTCTATCTTGGAGAATTACAATGCACATTAGCTTTTTTAGTACTCAGAAGTGTTCCAATAAAGAGATGTGTGTTTTCTCTGTGTGTGTTTGTGTGTGTATGTAATTTGATCTTGGAAAGACTTGTTTTGGAACATCAATGAACAATTCTAAATTATAGATTTAGACTCTAAGAAAACTGAATTGGAATGGCTTATTACAGTTGCTTTTAATTTGAGTAAAACTTGAATTCGCCATTTCTAAATTTCTTCTTGCCTGAAATTAAGAAAGAAAAAAATGTTATCTTTTTTAAACAAGAAAAAATAGATTCTATAAGAGTGCTTTGTGAATAACTTTCATCTGGACAAATATAAAATATGACTGATATTAGAAATATGATGACATGCATTGTTCAAATCTAAAGCTATAAAAATAATCCTTTGCATTTTTCATGCCTTCTACCTGCTTTTGCCCCAACAGGTTTAGATGTAAAACTCATTCACATGTATATTGTTGTCTTTTTAAAACCTGAAATGCTATTACTTATTTTGATATGTTATCTCAGTTGTCTCTTAAAGGATGTTTTATTGGATGGATTTAAATTTTCTAAATGGTAGGGATATGGATAGATAATTAGTGGAGGAAACTGAATTGATTGCCTTATAAGTATATTATTGCCTTATAAGTATATTATCTCACTTGGTGTTTTTGTGAAATGTTAATGTGTTAGCCATATTATCCAATATGATGTGACATAAAGTTAGAGGAGGCTAGTAAATCATTAAAATAAATGCTTTAAATGAAAGACATTTTACTTTATTTTTTTTAATGAAAGATATTTTAAATAAATAATTTTTTAAAAAATACAAAATTAAAGATACTTATATATTCTCTATTTGGGATCATCAAAGTTAGAATTCAAGAGAAATCTTGCTTTATAAATTCTTTTGCAATTTAATAGATGTCTTGTTGGACCATGTGTGCATTGAGCTTACTCAATTTAATATGTGTAATTAAAGTAATAGTACAGTCTAAGTAATTGTTTTTCAAATTGGTTAGAATTTTTAAATACCACATTGTCCAATATCATAACCATATAGCCACACGTGGCCATTGAACAATTAAAATGGCAGTAGTCCAAATTGAGATGTGTTATAGGTGTAAAATACACAGATTTTGAAGGCATATGAAGCAAAGTTTGTAAAATAGCTCATTAATATTTTTATTTTTTATACTTTGAGAGATAACATTTTGAATATAATGTGTTAAATAAAATACATTATCAAATTAATTTCACTTATTTCATTTTACTTTTTAAAGTAAAGACATTTAATGTGGTTCTCATATTTCTGTTGGGTAATGTTGCTCTAACAGATCATTGTGAAGTCTGTAAATTAGAAAAGCTTTACAACTTCCTTTCCAACTTCATATCTTTTATTCTTTTATTGTTATTTTTTTTGGACTTTCCTTATTAGACTTAGAGCCAAAGTAGAAAGTTGAATAGAAATGGTATGAGAGCATTCTTACTTTCTTCCTTCTCTCAGGAAAAAGAAAAAATAAATAAATAAAAGTAAAGGTTTAAATATTTTACCATTGTGTTAGGAGACCAGAGAACCAATAGGATACATATATCCCCTTTATATATATAAAGGAATCAGCTCACACAGTTATGGAAGTGGCAAGATTGAAATACTTCAGGCAGGTCAGAGGGCTGAACATTTCAGTAAGCGTTGACATTGTGAGTCTTGATTCCAAAATGTACAGGGCAGGCCTGAAAGACTGCAAACTGAGACAGCATTTCTATGTTGCAGTGTTGAGTCCAAATTTCTTCTTCAGGAAAACTTAGTCTTTATTAGACCTTCAGCTGATTAAATGAGGCCAATTCATATTATGGAGGGCAATCTTTTTACTCCAAGTCCAATTTAAATGTTAATCCCATTGGGAAAAAAAAATGTTAATCACATTGAAAAAATACCTTCACACTTAACATTTAGACTGGTGTTTTTGATCAAACAGCTGGACACCATAGCTTAGCTAAATTAACATATAAAATTAACCATCACAACCATGAAATAAGATTAACTATTTTTTATTTTCTTTTGAGTTACCATATTGAACTAATACCAATATTTTCCTCATCTTATGAGAGATATTTCTAGCATAAATGATACTACTTTTTTCAAATTATTTTACTGCATCTATTGAGATGAACATATAAGTTTTGCAATTTATTCTGTTATTGTGGCAAATTCCATTTATTGATTTAAAATTTTAAACCAGTCTTGAATTCCTGGTTGTTCCAGTTGTTAATGATTCCTTTTTTTTTTTATCTATTTTTGCACCTACGTTGCTAGTATATTTTATTTCAGTGTTCATGAGAGATGTTTCTTTTCTTCAAATTTTTTTGAAAATCAGGTTTGGAATGAATATTATGACAAACTCAAAAAAAGATACATGTAATTGCTCCCTTTTCTATTTTCTGAAAATATTTATAAGATTATTTCTTCTGTAAATATTTGGTATAAACTTACCAGTACAATCATTTGTACTTGCAGTGTTCTTCGTGGGAAAGTGTTTAATGAATAATTCCTTTCTTTTTTGAACTATACGTTTATGTGGATTTTCTATTTCATATTGTGTCAATTTTGGTATATTGTGTTTTTCAAGTCATTTGTGCATTTCTTTTAAGTTGTAAAATTTATTGGAATAAGTTTCTTTTTGTGTGTGTATTCCATTATTTTGATACCTTAAAGCTTGGCAATCTAGAGTGATATCCCTCTCATTCTCCATATTAATGATTTGTGTTTATCTTCTTTTTGCCTTATTCGGTGCAAGGGGTTTATCAAATCTATTAATCTTTAAAATATTTTTAACTTTGTACATTTTCTTGATTGGATTCTATTTAATTTTTTCTGCCATGATATCTAATTTCCTGCTTTCTGCTTAATTATGCTGCTTTTTTATTTTATTTTTGACATATCAAAAGTTGTACATATAAAACTTGATGATTTGGAGATAAGTATATACCTGTGAAACCCACCACAGTCTATTCCATAAACCTATGCATCACCTACAAAAGTTTCCTCCTGTCCTTTTGTTTATTTATTTTTATTATAATTAATGTCATAAGAACACAGTATCTACTTACTTCACAAATTTTTAAGCATGCAATATAATGAGGTTAATTGTAAGCTCTATGCTATATAGTAGTAGATCACTGGGAGTGATTGATCTTCTATAATTGGAAATTTGCATCCTTTGACTAACATCTCCCTGTTTTTGCTTTCCTCCCCAACCTTTGGTAGCCATCATTTCTTCTCTGCTTCTATGAGTTTGACTATTCTAGGTTCATAGTATAAGTAAGTGGTATCATGGAGTACATGTCCTCTGTGTAAAGCTCAGGATCCTAGATACTTAGCAAAATGTTCTCCAGGTTCATCTATGTTGCCACAAATGGCAATATTTTCCCTTTTAAGAATGAATGCTATTCCATTGTATGTATATGCCACATTTTCTTTATTCATTTACCCATCACTGAACATGTAGGTTGCTTCTGTATCTTGGCTATTGTGAATAATGCTACAATGAACATGTGAGTGCAAATATCTCTTTGAGATCCTGATTTCAGTTCCTCTAGATATATAGGCAAAAGTGCGATTGCTGGAACATATGATAGTTCTGTCTTTAGTTTTTTTGAGGAACCTCTATACTGTTTTTCATAATGGCTATAACAGTATGGAGTTTCCAGTGGCTATACCAATTTACATTCCTATCAACAGTGTAATAGGGTTCCCAATTCTCTACTTCCTTGCCAACCAACACTTGTCATCCTTTGACTTTTTGCTAATAGTCATCCTATTGTGAGGTGATATCTCATTGTAGTTTTGATTTGCATTTGATGATTAATGATGTTGAGTACCTTTTCATGTATCATTTAGCCATTTGTGTGTCCTCTTTGGAGAACTATCTATTCAATTCATTTGTACTTAAAAAAAATCAGTTTTGTTTTGTTTTGTTTTTCTATTGAGGTGTATGAGTCCCTTTATATTTTGGAAATTCACCTTTATAAGATACCTGGTTTGCAAATAAGGTATCAGATTTCCCTTGTTCTGTCGGTTGCCTTTTCACTTTGTTGATTGTTTTCTTTGCTGTGCAGACATTTTTTAGTTTGACGTATTCCCTTGTGTGTGTTTGCTTTTATTGCTTGTGTTTTGGTGTCATATCCAACAAATCACTGCCATTACCAATGTTACGAAGCTTTTCCCCTATGTTTACTTTTAAGAATTTTATAGTTTTAGATCTTACCTTTATGTCTTTAATTCATTTTGAGTTGACTTGTGTATGGTATGAGTCCAATCTTATTTTTTTGTATATGGATATCCAGTGTTTCCAGCACCAGTTTTTGAAGAGACTATCCCACATCTACTTTGTTTTCCTGGCATCCATGTCAAAAAATCATTTGACTATATATGTATGGGTTTATTTGGGGGCTTTCTGTTTTGTTCCATTGGCCTACATATCTGTTTTTATGCCAGTGCTATCCTGTTTCAGTTATTGTAGCTTTGCAATATATTCTGAAATCATGAAATGTGATGACTCCAGTTTTGTTCTTTTTTCTCAAGTTTGCTTTGGCTATTTAGGATCTTTTGTGATTCCATAGGAACTTTAGGATTTTTAAAATATTTCCATAAAAGATGCCATTGAAATTTTGATAGGTATTGCATGGAATCTGTAGATCACTTTGGGAACTATGGACATTTAACAATATTAATTCTTCCTATCTATGAACTGCAGGTCTTTGCATTTGTTTGTGTCTGCTTTAATTTCTCTCATCAGTATTTACTGTTTCAGTATACAAGTCTTTCATCCTTGGTTGAGTTTATTCTTACGTATTTATTATTTTTGATGGTATTGTCAGTGGGATTGTTTTCTTAACAGTTATGCTTCTTAAAAGTAGAATTGAAGGTTTAATATTAACATCTCTATTTTCTTGTTATATGAGAATTCAGAGATGTGAATTTTCATTTCATAGTATTGTTGTTGTATATCACATATTTTGATACATTATATTATCAGTACCATGCAATTAAACAGTTTTGACATTTCCTGAATAATTTTATTTTGACCTGTGATATATTTGAAAGTGTTTTACTTGATTTTTCAAATATATGTGATTCTTTCTAGATTACTAGGGTAACTGTTTTCCAATTTAATTCATGGGGTCAGGCAAGTTTTTATACATTTGTATTTTATTGAGATGCTTTTAGTAGTTCTGCATGTGGTCTGTTATGGTGTATATTCTTTCAAGAACACATACACTCAAAAAGATTATGTTCTGTAATTGTTTCATGGGGTGTAATATATAAGGCATTAGATTAAGGTTGTTGACATAATTCTTCAGCTCATGCTTCTTTTGTCTAGTCCTATTATCAAGTACTGAGGAGGATATGTTTGTTTTGCTCATTAATTCTGTTAGTTTTAGCTTCAGGAATTTTGAAACTGTCTTATGAGGGCCCCAGATATTTGTGACTGTTGGGATGTCTTTATGAATTAATCTTTTCAGCAAGAAATTCCACTCTATCTTAACATTGTCCTGAAGTCTATTTTGTCTGATATACAAATACACCCTACATTTATTATGCTTAATGATAAATGTTTTTTCATTTTTTTATTTTCAAGTGATTTGTGTCTTTATATTTAAAGTGAATCTCTTGTTGATGGAAGAAAGTTGAGTTTTTCTTCTTGTTCATTCTGACACTCTTTGCCATTTAATTGAAATACAAATTAATTGCAATACATATTCCATTCACATTTTATGTAATTTTTGATATGGCAGGGTAAGTTCTACCATTTTGCAAGTTATTCTCAGTTTGTCACATGTAATTTTTTTTCTTTCTACATCCCTCCTTTTCTGTGAACATATTGATTAATGTGTTATTTATATTATTCCATGTATTTATTTCATATATTCCTAATTTCCTGGCCTTATTTTTATTTGTTTATCTCAGTGGTTGCTCTCAAAACTAAAATATATATCCTTAATTTATCACTAAAAGAGTACTGGGGTGGACACACTAATAATCAGACAAAATGGACTTTAAGATTTAAAAAAATGCCACTGAGACAAAAGACATTTTAAAATTATGAGAGGGCCAATTCATCAAGATAGAGCAATGTAAAAAAATGCACCCAAGAACAGAGCCAAAATATAAAGCAAAAAAATGACAACATTGAAGGAAGGAATAGGCAGTTGAGCAATAATAGTTGGAGATTTAACTATCCTACTTTCAACAATAGTCAAAAAACCTAGGCTGTGGATCAACATGGAAAGAGAAGACTTGAAACACACTATACACCAAATAACTTAATGGACATTTAGACACCACTTCATGAACAATGGCAAAAGGCACATTCTTTTCAAATGCATAGTGGACATTCTGAAGGATAAACTAAATGCTAGGCCACAGACTAAGCCTCTATAAGTTTAAAGATTGAAATCAGAAAAAATCTTCTCTGACAAAAATGGAATTAAATTAGAGATCAACAATAGAAAAAAATTTGGGAAATTCACATATATGTGGCAATCAAACAGCATACTTGTAAATAGCTAATGGGACAAGGAAGAAATTATAAGAAAACAATTAAACATTTATTAAGATGAAGAAACCAAAAGCATAACTTACCAAAACTTATTGGATACAGCTAAAAGAGGGAAACCTATAGCTGTAAATACCCATATTAAAGTAGAAGAATGTTCACAAATTGATAAGCTAAACTTTCCCTTTAAAAAGAGGGAAGGGGTGCCTGGGTAGCTCAGTAGGTTAACTAGCTGGCTCTTGAGTTCAGCTCAGGTCATCATCTCAGGGTTATGAGATGGAGCCCTTCATGGGGCTCTGCACTCAGCAGGGAGTCCGCTGGAGGAGTCTCTCTTTCCCTCTCCCCCTGTTTCCTCCCCCTCCCCCTCTCACACATGTGCTCTCTCTCTCAAATAAATAAATCTTTAAAAACATTAAAAAAATAAAAAGAATAGAGAGAAAACTAAGCCCAAAGCAAGTAGAAAGAAGGAAATAACAGACATTAGAGTAGATATAAATGAAATAAAAAATAGAAAAACAGAGAGAATCAATGATATTAAAGGATGGTTCTTGGAAATAATCAATTTCATAAAACTTCAGGTTTACTGACTAAGGAAGAAAAAAGAGATATGCAAATAAAAATCAGAAATGAAAGTGAGGATATTACCACTAGCATTAGAGAAATGAAAAGGATTGAAAAATAATACTATTCACAATTATACCCCAACAAATCAGATAATCTAGATAAAATGGACAAATTCCTAGAAACACATAAATTACCAAAACTGCCTCAAGAGGAAAATCTCAACAGATCTATATAGACATATGTCTATTATTCAGCATTAAAAAGGAACAAAGTATTAACACATGATACAACTTGGATAAACCTTGAAAACATGCTATTTGAGAAAAGTCAAACACAAAATGTTGCATAACATATAATTCCTTTGTGTTTTTTGTCCAAAATATCCTCAAAACCATAGAGATAAAAGCTGATTAGAAGTTACCAGGGTATGGGGTCAGAGGATTAGAGTAATTATCTTAAAGACTATGTGGTGTTTTTAATGAAGTTATGAAAAAATTTTAAAACTACAGAGAGCTGTTGGTTGCAGACATTGTGAATACACTAAATGCCAGTGAACTGTATACCAAACACCAATGAATTTTGTACTTTAGAATGGTTAATTGCAAATTATGTGAAGTTTGAATCAGTTTTAGGAAATCAAGCATAGTTATCTAATCTTTGTCACAAGGAATATAACTGTGAAACCTGCTTAAATTTGAAGTTTATTATAATTGTGTAATGTTTAGATCTTACCCATTCGTATAATATTTTTTAAGAATCGAAGTATCTAGCATTTTACTCTTATTAACATAGCATTACATAGCTAAATTTTTCAGTTGTGGAACTATTATTTTATCAAAAGAAGAAGGACAACCTTCACTAAACTGATTATTGTACATGAATAACACATTGAAATAGTAAATATTACTTATAAGTACAACACTATTCTTTGTCTTGCCAAATTTCTCACAGAGGTTCAATATACTTTGTATGACATGCTTCTTACTCAAGCTTAGCACACTTAGTGATTAAAATAGTAACAGGGGCACCTGGGTGGCTCAGTCCGTAGGGTGTCCGACTCTTGATTTCTGCTCAGGTCATAATCTCAGGGTCCTGGGATTGAGCCTCATGCTGGGTTCTGCACTCATCCGCTTGAGTTTCTCCCTCTTCCTCTGCCCCTCCCCATGCTCACACATACACACACTCTCTCTCTTGCTCTCAAATAAATAAATCTTAAAAAAAAAATAATAGTTTTTATACATAGTAAAATGAATGTTGAATAGTAAAACAAAACAAAACAAAACCTAGAGTTGGGTTTATTTGCTGCATACTTTAGTATAAATTACAATAAATTCTGGAAAATATTACTGGGGTTTCTTCGCTTTAGAGTTCAGCAAACTAGACATAACATTGTATCATTTTTACAAGATTCTTTTTTAATTCATTATTTAGAAGATTTAGAAACTAATGATACAGTGTACCAAAAATTGCTTTTTCTCTTTTCATCATAAAAGGACACACTAAAAATAATTAGGAATTGCATTGTAATTTAGTTGTAATGTGTATTTCAACTTAACTGACATTTATTTTTCCTGTATTGTACATGAAGTTATTAGGGAAAATCGTTTAAGAAGTTTAGCATATTCTATGTTTCAGGAACTGAAAACTGTTGCCTCAGTTATAATGTTAACAGTATAGTCAGTGATATCCTTACTAGGGTCATCATTCATAGCGTGAACTCATCTGTCTGTTTTATAATATAATTCTGGCAAGACTGACCTGAAAGCAAAGTTAATTTTACTGTATTAGTTATGACTTTCAATGGTAAAGAACAGAAATCCAACTCAACCTGCCTTTAAGAAGTAAAATAACTTAATGCCTTGTACAACCAGAAAGTCCAGGGGTTTTTTCAGCTTCAGGAACAGTTGGATCCAGGGACTGAGATATTTCATTAGGAATTAATCTTTTTTCATTTTATGACTCATTTATCTGTTTTTGGCATGATTCCCAGGCAGACTCTTCACAAATATTGTCATTAAACATAGCCATCAGCAGCTTCAGAATTCCATCTTGGTGTTTTGGCAACTTCAGTGGAAAAAGCAAACTTCTTTACAAATGTTTCAAGTAATAGATTCTGTAAGATTCTCCTTGGCTTGGCTGCATCATACCTATCCCTGAATCAATCACTGTAGCCAACCACTTGGTGCTCTGGGGAACAGATCTGTGTTATGTGATCCAGGAGTTTGGATGTGAGCCAATTCTGAAAGTAGCCAAATATTGAGAGTGAGGAAGGAATATTCACCAGAGGAACACCACAGAGACTACAACAGAAGAAAGGTGGATAAATGTTAGGGTAACACCGTTCATGTTCACATAACTTAAATAATAAGTTATGTTCTTTGTGCAGCTAAGAAATCTGCATCCGTCATGTTCATTAGCCACTATACACTGCTCACATTATAAATTAACTTGTACACACACACACACATTGAAAAATAAGTTTTGTAAGCAATGTGCTTTTTTACAGAAACATCTCTCAGGTTCAATGTGAGTTATATTTACATCTTAGCAAAGAAGCCTTCTATGCAACTGGCATCAGCAATTTCAATTCTCTCAATATTGCAAGTGGAATAGAGGCTACACATATTGAAGATTTGTATAATACTCTGATTTCTATAATAAATGGAATTAAGATAAAATAGTAGCCACTGTAGGATTAATAGTGCATCAAATGAGAAAGTCAGCATATTGGACATGAACACAAAGAAGCATATATTTTTAAGAAGTCAGTGTATTATCCATCACAAAAACAAGTTATGCCTACTATAACCTTAAAAAAGCAGGAAGAAAGGTGCTGACATTCTTGAATATAAAGCTGTGTTATAACCTAAAATACACTCTTATTACTCAATTTTCAATGGTGTTTGTATATCCTAATTTAAAAGTAATATACGTTTTATTTTTCAAATAAATGTTGATGCCTAGTCTCAGCTCTTGGAAAGATTTACCAATAAAATTCAGTAGTTTATTTTTTAATCATTATTGCTAGCTACCCTAGCATAAGGCAAAACAGCAAACCTGAGCATAAAATACAACAAAGTTGGTTTTCAGATGTCTCATGATCCACTAATATTTATCAACACAAAAAGGCACTGAAAATGATGCAATTTAAAAAATATAAAAATAGGTGTATTATAAAGTATTGAGGGAACAAATGTGAGCTGGTGAATGATTCTATATTTGGGTGGGCAGAGGACACAGTGTGAATAAATGACATTTAAATGTTTTGGAATATAAATGGAAATATGTCAGGTGAAAAGAGGGAGAGCTTACATTTTGGAGGATTATTTTGAAAGATTGCATGAAGGTGTACAGGGATAAAACATTTGGAGAGATTGACTTATTTAGTGTCTATGATATATGAAGGAAAACATGTACTTTCTGGGAAACTGGTGTTGGTATTGATATTTAATAATCTAAAGAGCTTGAATTTTATCCTGTAGACTAGCAAGCATCAAACATTTTGGCCTCAGAAACTCCTTATGCTCTTAAAACAATTGATGACTCTGAAGATCTTAGGTCTAGTTGAATAATTTAGGTAGTCTCGATAGTAGAAATTTAAACTGAAAAAAAAAGTTCAAATACACATTTTTTTGGGAGAGGGGGGCAGGGGCAGAGGGAGAAGGATAGAGGAAATCTTAAGCAGGCTCCATGCCCAGTGCAGAGCCCAATGCAAGACTCCATCCCAGGACCCTGGTATCATGACATGAGCTGAAATCAAGAGTCAGACATCTGACTGGGCATCTAGGCACCCCTCATATTTTACATTTTTTAACTGTTCATGTGGATCTTCCATGCATTGACACATTTCAATCTAGAGCAAAGAATTATATTCATTAACATCATAACCAATCTTTTCTGTAGTTTTTAGGTATTGAGAAGCTGTGACAGATACAAGTTTTCCAAAACTCTAATTTTCACTTAAAAGCATGCATTTTAACATTGATACCAGAACTGTCATTTGTTTTCCTTTGAGTGACTGTCTTTGTTTATTTTTAAGAAAATGTCTGCCAAATACCCACATCTGTATAGTTTACCTCTCTGTCATTCCTTTAAATAAAAATGTTGTTCAATGAAAATATGAGTAGTTCAGCTCAGATTGCAGTCACTCATGTGTTTTCCTCAACACAACTGTTATGTGGTATGCAGCAGAAGTTCTTTTATGTTCACATCTCATCTTTTTACACAGTATAATGAAAAGAGGTATATTTAAGTTCAAGATTTAATACAGTTGATATTTTGTATTGCTTTATCAAGGACATTCTTAAATGAATCTATGCAACCAGTGGTTTTATGAATCAGAGTGTGTGGCAGGGAAGAATATCATGGTTTCTAGAATACTTCTTTACCATTGGCTCGATTCATGCCAACATACATGCATGCAATCTTGCCCAACATTACTTTTGCACCAATAATGTAAATGTCAACACAGTTAAAAGGGATGATAATTTTTAATGTTATTATGAAGATATTTTTGACCTTGCAGACTCCCTGAAAGCATCTTGGGGATGCCTAGTGAGAATTGCTGTAATGGTAATGAGATGCAAAGGAAAATTCAAAGTTTACATTTTAAAATTCCAAACATCTGAAAGGGATGATTTTTAAATGTTTACTTAATATAGTGACTTTGCCATATTTGTGTTCTAGAAATTTCTTTGATTTCATGTAGAGAATGGAGAGACCTAAAGAGGCGAGTTCTAGAGTTCTAGAGTTTTTCAATAGAACACTATTTAGTACTCCAGCTAAGAAGCAACAGGAGACAGAAATGGGTCATAATTGTGATGGAAAAAAGCAAGGAACATTTCAGAATATGATTATTGTTAGTAATAATTGATGATTTAATGAAAGGATTGAGCCATAGTAGTGTCCATTAATGCTTCACATGTCACATCTCATTGATGCTATGACTTGAGACAGAGCTGGCTTACTGAATGTATATTCAGTTGAGTTAAAGACAATGTATGACCATGCATCTTACATGCTTTTTAAAATGTGCTAACATTATGGTACTTATAAGGAATAATAGTTAAGTAGAAATATATAGTGAGATATTACTAAGGAGTAAGAAATATGCTTGGATAGGCAAAGGGTGCTATAGAAACTGACTCAGACTTCAGCTGTACAGATGAACTCATAGTAGGCTAGTTTGAGATTTCTTCTTCCAGTTGTGCACTTTGTAGCCCTAGTGACTGAAGTCTTCATCAGTATTCCCTAGTACCCAGCACATGCTGTGATATGGAGCATGTGCTTAAAAATGAAGGATGAATCAATGAACTAACAAAAATCATCAAGGAGCAAAAATCCAGAGAAGATAACATAGATGGAGATGCAGAACAAGTATATAAAAACAGATGGCAATAGTGCTGACCCAGGGAAAGACTGAATGGTACAAAATAGTCTCTTAAAAACTTGAATCTAAGAAATAATGTGTAATTTAATAATACAGGCAGCATTATAAGATGAAGGGACACTTTATATAGAATTTAGAATAATTTAATCTTATGCAATATAAAAAATAAATGACAAAGTAAAGTATTAATATCAACAGCAAGAAGAAACTAAAAGAAACTAGGAGTAAACATACACCTATATTTAAGCAAGCAGTTTCTTTTTTTTAAAAATTTTTTATTATGTTATGTTAGTTGCCATACCGTACATCATTAGCTTTTGTTGTAGTGTTCCATGATTCATTGGTTGCGTATAACACCAGTGCTCCATGCAATATGTGCCCTCCTTAATACCCATCACCAGCCTAGCCCAATTTCCACCCCCACCCCTCTGAAACCCTCAGTTTGTTTCCCAGAGTCCATAGTCTCTCGTGGTTCATTCCCCCTTCTGATTACCCCCCCCCTTCATTCTTCCCTTCCTTCTCCTACCGATCTCCCTGCTATTCCTGATGTTCCATAAATGAGTGAAACCATATGATAATTGTCTTTCTCTGCTTGACTTATTTCACTTAGCATAATCTCCTCCAGTCTCGTCCATGTTGCTGCAAATGTTGGGTAATCATTCTTTCTGATGGCTGAGTAATATTCCATTGTATATATGGACCACATCTTCTTAATCCAGTCATCTGTTGAGGGGCATCTCAGCTCCTTCCACAATTTAGCTATTGTGGACAATGCTGCTATAAACATTGGAGTGCATATGGCCGTTCTCTTCACTACGTCTGTATCTCTGGGGTAAATACCCAGTAGTACAGTTGCTGGGTCATAGGGTAGCTCTATTTTTAACTTTTTAAGGAACCTCCACACCGTTTTCCATAGTGGCTGTGCCAACTTGCGTTCCCACCAGCAGTGTAAGAGGGTTCCCCTTTCTCCACATCCTCTCCAGCACTTGTTGTTTCTTGCCTTAAGCAAACAGTTTCTAAGCATGAAATCAATGGAAAAAGCCAACAGGGAAATGATGACAAATTTTACAAAATAGACATGAGAATACTCAAATGCTAGCAATAGAGATAAAGATAAAATATGAGTTTTCTTAATTTATAAATAAGATACAGTAAAAATACATATGTATTTTTTTTACCTGTTCCTGCCTTTATGCTTAGCACCCTAAGAGTGAAAGAATGTATAAGGAAAAGCTTACAAGAAAAAAAAAAAACTTTTCCTAGTTGTCACAATGGAAAGAAAAGTGGTGTTTATATTATATGTTAAATTGAAATCAGATTTTGACCTAACCTCTTTGCGTTCATTTTCTCATTAAATACTAATTTGTAGAAATTTAAGCAGAAATAGATTTTTTATTGAAGTAAAGTTGATATACAATTTTATACTAGTTTCAGGTGTGCACCATAGTGATTAGACATTTCTATACATTATGCAGTGCCCACCATGATAAGTATAGTTACCATCCATTGTCCTACAAAGTTATTACAATGTTATCTTTTTTGCATTTTTTTCTTCCATGATTTTTTAATAAAATTTATTTTGTTATATTAGTAGTTATTACAATATTATTGACTGTGTTCACTATGCTATACTTTTCATCCCCATAACTTATTTATTTTATAATCTTCTAATCTCCCCTGAAAAATTATATGACAAGTAAGAAAGATATTTTGGTAGTAAGATTTGAAGTCAATTCCTTGTTAATGAACACATTGAGCGAAAGCTCAGGGAGAAAACTTTTTTCCTGTCTAAATAAGAAATGTTGAAAATAGACACTACTCAGTGTGAATGGGGTGAGAAACTATTCCAATTCACTGCTTTTACGAGGGTAAAGTAGTATAATTTTTCCTTACTTTTAAATATTTCTGTATATTCTAAGTACACAGTGAATATTAGTACTTTATTATAAAAATATAAATGACTTGATCAGAGACCTAGAAGGGGAATAGATAAAATTAGTATTTAGGAAGGAAACAGAAAATTAATGTTCAAAAAACCCATGAAATCAATTAACATCGGCAAATGCTATGTGTGTGTATGGAGAGAGGTGAGATTGAAGAACCAAATATGTGGTTATTAGTGACATTTTTTAGGGCAATTTTCTGATTGCCAGTCATCTCAGTTCTGTATGTAGTTGAAGTGTGTGTGTGTGTGTGTGTGTGTGTGTGTGTGTGTGTGTGTGAGAGAGAGAGAGAGAGAGAGAGAGGGAGACAGATAGAGAGAGACAGAGAGAGACCAAGATAAATTTCCTGATGTTCTCTTGCTATGGAAAATTGGAGGACATTTCTCTATAATATTCAGACTGCTGCTTAACCATCTCCCTGTTTATAACTTATCCTCTTCAGTAGTTAGCCATATTAATTTTCCTTCTGAGGAGCTTTGATATCATTTTGTGCTTATTTTCACATCAGTGTTTATAACTGAATGCTTAATATTATTTCTGAGTGTGCATTTGTTAAAATAATGAGTACCATATATCTAATGAATTTTAATTGAAGAAATGATGAATATATGTCCAACAGACATAAAAATGTCAAATTTGAGTACCTCAAATGCATTTCTTGTAATATATTAAACTGTGATGTGAACAGAGACCTATGTCCAGTAATGTTAAATTTCCAAACTATTCCTACTTTTTCTAATCTTTCCTCTTCTATTTTCCTCTTCCTCCCTTATTACCTTCAGAATATGAAAGTAATAAACTTAACACATTTGTTAGTAGTCAGGACATTAACAGGGAAACAATTTTATAAAGGGATAACAAAATAACTACGGTCTTAGTAATTCATCAAGTAAAATAAAAAGTTCTCTACAGGTAATTAAAAATGATCAGCTGGATTCTTCCATCTGTTCTGGGAGCATGAATTCCCTACTCTCCAAGAAATAGTTGTTTTCCATATACCCCTCCAGGAGCCTACATTTTATTCAACGAAAGCCAACATTAACAGTGTAATTTGGGAAGCTCTGATAAATTTCATATATTCATCTTTAGTCACTCTTATTCTATGTTCATAAGTAATTAAATGCCTGCTTATATTGGCACTTAATTATCTTGGGTAATGAACAGATACACAATAACAGTTTGTCAGCAAATGAATATATGTCAAATATGTCCACTTTTCTCTTTTTCGGTATCACAAAACTATTCCAAACCATCATCAAATTTCTCCTAACTGAAATATCCAATTTCACCCCTGCAATCCCATATTTAGAAGGTAATACAGGAGAAAACTTATGTAACTGGATTTTTAAATGAGTATTTAGATAAACACTAAAAGCAAAATTCATGAAAAAAAATTGATAAATTGGACTTCATTAATTGTGACAAATACACCATACTAATGTAATGCATGAATAAGGGGAAATTGGATGTGAGCTATATGGGAACTCTCTCTATTATATGTAAACCTAAAACTTCTAAAATAAAACATTTATTTTGAAGAAAGATCAGTATTTTAAAATGTAAAAAGTTTGATATAATTCTTTACTGAAATCCTTTCTTTCACTATGTTTAAAGTCAAAAGTCCATTAATATGATTTGTGAGATCCTCTAATATGGTTAGTGACACATTGAATGATACAGTCCTGATCTCTCCCTCTGGCTTCTCCTTGAAGAGCTCACTGTGTTCATGCACACCATGATCCTGCTTCCCTGTTAGGCTGTCACTCATCTTCATTCCATTTCTGCCTTCTGACTGAATGGAATGAAAATGACAATGACAGTATTGCCGACCACCATCTGAAGATGGGAGAGTCTTTATCAGCCTAAGTCCCTGAATCACTGTGAAGTAGAGCCTTAATTGCCCTGAAATGTCACATGAAAAATAAGTGAATTTTTTGTGTTCTAAACGTTGGGAGTCTACTTTTGTTATTGTAGCTTTGCCTTCCAGAACTGATACATGGTTGTAATGAAGATTAACTGATATAATATGTATAAAGCTCATGGAACAAAGACTGGCACATAGTAAACACTATATAATTCATAGTTCTTGTTGTGATTTTTAAAAGGATACCAAATTTACCTGGTATAGTTACTTGTATTGCATGTGTGTTTATCTTCTAGGTGTAAAGGTGAAAACCTGATATATTTTAAGGACTTGGCTGCAGAATCTGTACCTGACTTAGATTCTCATTTTCTAAATCTCTTCCTAAGCCTTTTACTTAGTAAGGTGCTGACCACATGAGTGGAGCTAAGGTAGTTTCTACTGATGTTCTCAAAGTTGGAATGCGTATCAAATTATATAGTATTTATAAAAATTATTTTCTTAAACACAACTCATTGAAGTATAATTTTAAAATCATGCTATTAATAATTTGTGAACATTTTATATGATTTATAGGTATTTTTTCATTGTATTTGTGGAGTCTTCCAAGTTTTTAGAGCAGAATGGGACATTTATTTTTCAGATATCAGGTTTTCCAAATTTATGAAACTAATGAACTTATTCTTAAATATCTTTATTTCCACGTTCCTTTCTTCCTTCCTTCCCAACAATCACTTATCTTTTCTTCTGTTGTTGAAAGGATAGGCATAGAGTTAAAGACGAAGCCATCTATGAGCTGACATCCAATGTGAAACTTAAAAAATGTCCCCACAGAATTAGGAAGCCATCTATGAGCTGACATCCAATGTGAAACTTAAAAAATGTCCCCACAGAATTAGGAAGTATTATATAGCTACATTATTTCCAGAACAGAAACAATTATTTTAGTTGTAAGTTAATGCTATGTCATATCAACTGTTTAAGTCTTTCCCGAAACATCTGTCCATTATCATGTGTACGAGTCCATAGAGACAAAAGAGGAAAAGCTGCTGCTGTAATGTGGTTGGTGTCAGAATCAGTAGCAGATCATTGCATCATCAAGAGTAATCTTTTTTTTTTTATTTTTATAATCAAGAACAATCTTGAACAGATTTTCCTCTAGACTGTATCCAGCTATAAGAGGGTCAGTAAAGCATCATTAATTTGTTTGAGTATTATGGACATTTATCTCAGGTTTTCTACTTACATTACCTGTGGGAAAAGCAATTTAATTGTATGGAAATGGGGCTGTTTCTTTAATAGTGAGATTTAAGTCCCGTATTGTTGGTAACCAAATCTACTAGAAGGTTTACCTACTACTAATAAGACAATTATATATTTTTTATTCTATTAAGAATCTAAAAAGTTATAGGTGTTTTAAATGTCATCCATGCTTCCACTTTTGTTCAGTTTCATTGCAGGTATTTGAATTAAAAAAATGTATTTCTAAAACATGCTGTTTAAATCAGGCATTTAACTTTACTAATCTGAGATGACAAAAATAAGGAAAATTAGGAATACATTTACATTATTCAATAAAGAAATATATCTTTTAATAGAATCTATTATATTTTTGTTTTAATTTTTTAATTTTTTTTATTTCATAATTTTTTCTTTCTTATTTCAATCTGCATATTACAGTTGAACTCTCAAAAATCCACATAGTCAATACATGAAACACAGAGTTCATTAATGGGATTACAGAAAAAAAACTCAGTTGTCCCTAAAAGGTCAAATGAAGTTTTCTAGATCACAAATTGTTTCCGTATCTTAGGTTTTAAAAAAAAAAAATTATAGCCTACTAAGTAAAATTAGTAAAGGTAGTTGAAAATTAGAAACACGAAATTTACAATGTGAAGTTTATAAAATGGAAATCAGGAATCAGAGTGGCAGCATGATGGGAAATAAGCAGAGTAGGAATAATGACCCAAATCCTGTAGCATTGGCAATCTCTGTAAATCACTTATTACACTGTCGGCAATAGCACCCCCACCCCTGCCATCATCATCACCAATCATTATGTAATGGAGAGAGATTCTTTCAGATAGAAATGCTATATGAAATTAGGGGAAGGTAAATCTGAAAGCATTTTCAACTTATTAATGAGAGACCCTTACCCTGAGTAAATATTTTGAAAAGTTGAATGCAATAATTCACTTTCCCTTTAACTGAGGGATGGGAATAAGCTCAAGAATATGAACTTGGTTTAGAGATGAAAGAATATGTTAGCCTTTAGAATCATTATTATTCATAAAAGAAAATGATTGTGCCAAGAGGAGAGTGAATTAAGAGAGGTTGCTGTGTTCATGAAAAAAGGTGGTCTTTTTGAAGCAGAAATGAAAGGAAGATAGTACAGAATTCTAGCTATTTTAGAGTGTAACAGAGTTAAAATTTATTTGCCTCTCTTTGACTTTACTCTTGGCTATAGAGCTCTGCCATGTAAATAATACATATTCTTACAGTAATGTCTAGCATGATATGATATAATCACTTAAGGATAGGCACAAACTCAAGACAGATTATTAAAGCAGTTTGAACCTATTCATAAAATATGTTTTATAGACATAAAACACTAAGGGCTTTCTCTTTTGGCAATCTTTGAGGAGCTGGTGAAGCCTGACATACTGCCTGTGGAAACTGTGAAATGAATAAGCCATCAATGAGTGGTGTGGGGGATGGGCTCCTTGGCTCATATAACCCAGGGAGTATTATGTTTTATGACTCATTAAAGGTATGAGAGGAGGAAGAAATATGCATTCAAATGTGCACAATCTTTTCTGTCCCATAATCACTAAATATTACTCTATTTTAATGAAATTATGAACTGTCACAACACACCTCTAAGGTGAGTTACTGATGTTATTTACTTGACTCTTAGATCTGTTGGGTAAGATGCAGAACTATATCTTTAATGAGTAAACTGTGGGTTTGAAGGTGACAGAATCAAACTGCCCTGTGACAGGCGTGGCAGTGCACAGTTTCTTCTCTGGGTAAAGTCAGACAGCATATTCGAGAAGAATTCTTGAAGAATTTGATGGATTTTCCTTATTTTAACAACAAAGACCCGAAGAGGAAGCTTAGATTTTTCTACATGCTATTCATGAATTTGACTGCTTGTCTTATAAAAGACCCTATATCCTGAACTGAAAGTTTTGAACAAAAACTTTATAGAATGAGTGATACAAGCAATGTAATTTTTGACCAGTTTTCAATTACTTGAAATTTTAACTTAGTCTTAATTGAAAATTTAACTTTTTGATGAGGGCCGGTGTCTGTGAAAACTCTGAACCTAATGATCTTCTCAAAATTATCCGTTTTTTAGATTTACCAGAAACTTAGTAAGTACCACATTTCCTAAAGTTGATTTATAAAAAAAGAAAAAAAAAAGAGCAAACAAGAGGAAAATTAATAATAATATTTCAGCTCTGGGAAATTATTACCTCACCTGCAGGAAAATAACTAAATGATTCAAACTCTTGAATTTCAAATTGGAAGTTATAAGTTTTATCTTGTGAAAATTTAAGTGTGGATCTTCTGGCTAGTAGAAATTTGATGAGAATATATTGATAAATGATATAAAAATAAACCATCTCCATATGAGCGGATTTGACTTCTGGTTACTGAGAGCTATTGCAGGGATATGGACATCATAGTGAAATGGTAACAAGTTATGGGAAGGGTTCCTATAAACATTTATACGCAGGTTTTGGGGAGAACGTAGTTTTCAAATCAGTTGTATAAATACCTATGAGTTGATTGCTGGATCATGTAGTTTAGTTTTGTAAGAAACTCCCAAACTGTCTCCTCTTTATTAGAGTGCTTTTCCCCTGTCATCTTATAAATATATATATTCTCCAGATACTCTTCACTCTTCATACACTGTTTCTGGGAAACTGCATATACAGAAACGACTTCACCTAATGCTAAGAGCTCATAAACAATCTCTCGTGAGTAGCCTTACCTGACACTTCATCTCAAACTTTGCATGCAATTATCAAATTCATCATATTAGATTTTCTACCCTTGATAACGGCACTGCTATTCTCTTGTCAGGAACGAGCAGAAGAACGCTTGCACCCTGGCAATAATTCTTTTCCTTCATTCTTCCTCATCTCCATTACAAGAGTGCTTAAATAAGACATGTGGATACGACCTCTTAATTATCTGTTTTATATATACACTTCTCCCCATTATTGCTCATATTATTTTCGTAATATTTTACGTAATGTTTATGTTTTGCTTAAAATTAGCATATAGTTCCTCATTGTCTTTAAAGTATAATCACACTTCAGTGTGTTCTGTACAGTAATATTTGATATAGCTCTCATAATCCTCATTTTTTTAGTATTGCATCTAATATTCTAGAAACACAGATGAATAACTCTTCAAGTGGACTCTCAAAGTACAGTTTTTCACATACTCTTCCTACAGCCTGGAATGACCTTACCCCACTGTGTTTATTTCTTATTTCTCTAACAGTTTATAATGCTTGTACATTATTTCCTCTGTAAAATCCACTGAGTCTCTTAAAATAGTTATCTAGTATTTACACTATAATTTTTCTAACATTATACCATTGTGCTAGAATTAATCATGTATTGTCAGTTCCCCTGACTCTCTACCATGCTGTAAACACCATGAAGACAAAAATCTCCTCTTTTCAACTATATAGATCCCAGACAACCTGAACTATGCCTAATTTGTAATAAATGCTTACTAATTATTTGTTGAATGAGTGATAGTAAATTATATAATGACTGAGGGCCCAATCAAGTTGATTTAGTCAGTGTCACAAAAGAACTCAGCTTTAGGAGAGATTAGCTTATTGAATTCTTATCTTGTAAAGAAAAATAAAGAAAAATGCATGCAATTAGAAAAAAAATACTTTGAAGGATTTTGCCCTTTTCTTGTTTGAAAGGGCAGAGATAATATGTACTTCTACTTCATACAACTTGTGAAAGGGAAAATATTTCTTTCATGGACAGAGAAAAATGTGACTGGTTTCCAAAAAAGCAAAAAAAAAAAAAAAAAGTAAAAGAAAAAAGTTGACAGGTTGTTTCTCTGTGAAGTGATACTAGTAAAAAGAAGCCTAAGAGAAGAAAATTTAAGTCAAAATAATTAAATGATACAGTGTTTCAAAGTAATTTTATAATTTCAATGATAGTGCCAAGGAGAGATTTCTCAGGGAGTGATACTTTATCTCTGAACATATAAAAATAGTTAAAATTAAAAGGTAACGTAGAGTGTGAATTTTGTTCTGTTTAGTTTATGTTTTTGCTCAAACTTTGTAACCTATTTAAGTTCATTTACGTGGGCTAGTAGTACATCATGGCTAATAAAAAACATTTTAAATTAGCAGGTTCATACAGCAATTTGGCTTATATACGGATTGAGATTCTTTTTAAAAGTTTACTGCAGTATGGTTTGATGAATTAATTATCAATGTGCTATTAAACAAAAAAGATATTGCCCTTGCAAAAGTAAAAGGCACTATAAGGGGGAATAAAAGTACAATTTTGTATGTTAGGTCTCTAGTGAAAAATGATCTGCCAAATACTACTAAGTTGTACTACCCCTGGGGAAAACATATGTTTCTTATCTAGTGAGCTTAAGAAGACACACTTGTTCCAAATAGTATAGGGAATTGAGAAACAAATGAACAAACAAAATTGTATCAGTTATACCTCCACTAAATGTCTTTGAAAAAAAAAGCTTGAAAATGTTTTAAATTAGACTGATAATTGAAAATTGAATTTTTAATGCCCTAGGGAAGTTGTTCACACAAAATTTATTTAAATTTCTGAAGTAAATTAATACATTTCCTCTGGTTAATTTTGGTAGCATACATATCCGTATATACATAACAAAAAATTTCACCTAAATGATAATCCTCTCAAGTGTTGATACTAAATTTTAAGTACCTGTTCTAGAGAATGGTAATTTTTTTCTCTAAAGGGACTAATAATAAATATTTTAGACTTCTTGAGCCATTTGGTCTCTGTCACAATCACACCTCTGCTGGTGGAACATGAAAACAGCCATAAACACTGACAGGGGTGCCTGGGTGGCTCAGTCGTTAAGTGCCCCAGTCTTGATTTCTGCTCAGGTCATGATCTCAGGGTCCTGAGATGGAGCACCCTGTCCGCTTCAGGCTGGGTGTGGAGTCAGCTTAAGATTCTCTCTCTCTCTCGTTTTGCCCCTCCCTGCAGCGTGCGTGCACACACTATCTCTAAAATTTTTTTAAAAAAATACAATAAAGCAGATGGAATGATGTGCCAGTTATCAAGTTATCATATGTTTCCTTTAAACACATCTATACCCGTGGACTCTGTAAAACACATTTTCCTTAGCAAGATAGCTTCCTGATAAGTCTCTGCCAGTAGAGGGTGATAGGTCCCAAAAGGCTGAAAGAGAAAGAACCGTGCACTATTTTGTTGTTGTTAATTTGTTTCTTGTACCTGTCAGCATCACCTTAGCAGAGAGCTGCTTTATCCTAACCATGGCACTTTGCTCCATTAGTAGTGGTTTCCACAATACCTAGGAAACCAGAACCACAGAACCCAATGCAGAGGCACCTTCTCCTCAGACATCAGAGTTTCAGGCTGAAGGGCCCCTCCTCTGAGTTTGCTAGGATAGAAAACTTCCAACCTCTTATTCCTCCAGCCTTAGGGATTAGTGCTTTCTGTTGTTGCCTACCTAAGGAAATACCTTCAGGTACCTGTTTTGTCTTTTCATTTCTTCCATACCTAGTTAACAAACCTTTATATTAAATTATCTTTGCTAAAGTAACTGCTGTGGTTTCTATGCCCAGAATGAACTCTGAATGATACAAGCTTAGTGAGCATGAAAATGTGAACACAATCCATTCCACTGGCAGTACAATGGAGAGAGGAGAGTCAAAAATGATTTAATTAGAGAGATAATTTTCATCTCTTTAATCATTTCTTAATTGGTTCCTGAAAAACTGTATAGGTTTATGGCAGACTAACCATGGAAGCAGTAAGGGCATTTGAGGGCAAGGAGAATGAGGCTCCTGAGCAAAAACCAGCGTTGTGAAATATCGTGGATAGAGAATATGATAATGGTTTAGTAAGTGGATGGGAGGTTAGTGTGAGCACAATGGGCCTAGGGTGATAAGACATTGGGTATCCTGGATCACGCATTAAATCATTGTGCTAGTTTTATGGCATAAACTGAATACATGCCTAAAGGTGTAGCACTTTTAGTCTGGTTGAAAGACTATTATTACATAACTAATTTTTAAAATAAATATATAATAAAAAATTCCCCCAGGTAAAAAGGAGTTGAAATTCAGAATGCCAGGAGGAAGAATAAGAAAACTGATTTAAATTAAGTTGTGGCAAGGAAGTAGTTTCTGATTTAAGCTAAGATCCAGATAAAAAAGAGCAATTGGCCAGAATTAGTAAGGAAGGGAGTTTGCTGTAAGTTTGGGCTTTATCCTGTGGTTTGTTTGAAGGATTTAAGCATGGAAGTTGCATGATCATAGTTGTGTTTCAAAAGGTTATCTTGGTAGCATGAAGGATTCATTGAAAGAGAACTTCTGCTTTCCAGAAACTATGTTGTAGGCAAGTGATGGTGGGAGATACAGGGACTTGTGCAGCACAGGTGGAGAGGATGGAAAGCCTATTAAGGCATTTCTGGAGACAGAAGTGAGACAATCATTGCATGAATATGGGAGATGTGGGGTGGGGGACAAAGGAGTCAGCTGTACTAACTAGGTTCCCAATTTGGTGATAATGTGAGTTAAATAATGCCATTCACCAAGATTAAAAGTACAGGGTGATCAAGGATAAGGATTTATTTTCAAATTTAGGGATATGTCTATTGGATGAAGTTAGTCATTTGTTTATGTCGTTCAACTTTTCTTTATCTTTGCTGATGTTCTGTCAGATTGATCTTTAGTTGCTGAGAGAGGTCTCCAGATGTGGTTATGTATTTTCATAAGTTTGTTTGGAATTCTGATAATAGTTTTATGTATTTTCATCCTTTGTTTTTAGCTACATATGTGTTTAGAATCCTTGTATCTGATTAGTCCAAATGTCTTTGACAAACTAGCCACACAACTTTTATCTTCTTTTACAGGTCCTCTTTATTACCCTACTTGAGCGATACTGTCCTTTCTATTGTTCTTGGATTCTGTGCAAGTACTTGCTTTCCCTTCATCCAGAACAATCTTAGCTATCCATTACTTTCTTGACATGTGTTTTGCGATGTCAACTTATTACATAAATCTTCTCTGGGAACTTTACAAGAAATAACATTTCACTACATCAAAATCCATCCACTTGCCATGTTTTACTTTTATTTCTGGCTGTTATCAATGAATTATTTATTTGTTTATTGTTTGTTGATCCTCACTAGATTGTGAGTTCCATGACAACCAGAGCTCTGTTTGCTTTTTCTCTATTGTATCCCTGGTGTCTAGCATATTGTAGGAACTTAATAAATATTTATTGAGGAACAAATATGAATTAAATAATTTAACATGACACAGTAGCTCTAAGTCTGTTAATAGCTTTTATTTAAAGTCCATTTTGTATCATATTAATGTAGCCTAGTGGTCCTCAACTAGGGGTGACTTTGTAATCCAGGGGTGATTTTATAATGTCTGGAGACATTTTTGGCTATCACAATGGAAGTGGTGGTGCTACTGGCATCTAAGGCATAGAGGCCTGGGATGTTTTTAAACAACCTGCAAGGGCAATCCCTCATAACAAAGAATTTTCCAGTCTCAAATGTCAATAGTGCCACTATTTAGAGACCCTGATGTACCATACCACCTTTATTTTGGTTAGGATTTCTTGTTGTATAATTTTATATTATCTTATTTTCAACTGTATTATGAACTAATGATTTACATATATATTTCATTAAAAATTGCCTAGGTTTATATTTTTATATTCTAACTGAATGCATTTACATTCATCATTGTGCTTGATATATTTGGAATACCTTTATATGTGTTGTTTGTTTCTCTTTTTTATTTTCTTTCCTGAATTCTTTTTTATTGATAAGGGAATGTTTTCAGTTTTAAAAAACTTTTCATCAAAGTAAAATGTACAAACAAAAATGCACATAAGTGTATACCTCAGTAATTTTTTTATAAATTGAAAATATCTGTCTATCCAGCACTCAGAATAACAGAGTATTACCATCCCCCCAGAAATCCCCTCATGTTCCTATTCAGTCTGTGGCCACTCAAGAGAAGCCACTATTCAGATTTCTAGCAGCACAGATGAGATTTGGTATTTTGTTCTTTAGATAACTAGATTTTTAGAATATTTATATTTTTTGTCTGATTATCTATTCTGTATTATGATTATAAGAGTCTTCCTTATTTTCCTATGCAGTTGTAGATTGTCTATTCTTGTTGCTCTATTGTATTTTATTTGTGAATATAACACAGTTAATTTATTCATTCTGTGGTTGGTAGGCATTCGAGTAGTTAACAGTTTGGGACTGTAAAAAATTATACTGCTATGTATGCTAGCACATATCTTTTGGTAAATCTATGTCTCCATTTCATTTAGGGATATACCTTCAATCCAAATTATCAGATAGTTTTCAGACTGTATAAACATCTGCTCCAACAAACAGCATACAGAATTCTGGCTGCTCCTCCTTACCAACACTTTTTCATCTCCTTCATTTTGGACATTTTATTGTTTAAACTAATGGCACTGCAATTTTAATTGGCATTTTATCAGTGGTCAGTAAAGTTCAACAATACTTTTACCTATATTATGTAGCTATTTCGATATCTTTTCTTTGGTGAAGTGTCTTTTAAATCTTTTTTTCCCTCTGTGTTTCCATCATCTGACGTTTCTTCTAAATGATTTGCTGGAGTACTTTATATATTCTGAATTTGTCAAATACATATATTGTGAATATCCTCTCTCTCTTTGGGTTGCCAGCAAGTTAATTTTTAATCACTTTACTTCTTATTTATTAGTTTGGAATATATGCATTCTATTTCAATTACTTTAATGATTACCCTTAAAATTTTAACATACACAGAATTTTACAGTTAATAGTTTTCTCTACACTACTCCCAAAGGATATATGCTTTAAACCCATTCACTGATCTCATGAGAGATATGCTATCTTTTTCTAGTATTTTATTTACTTCTTTGTTTTTAGCCCTACAAATTAGACATTAATTTATCATTATTTTAATAGGCTGCATTTCCTAAAATTTGCGTACATATTGAACATTTTCTTTCATTTTAGTTCTTCTGTGTGAAGTTTGCTTCTTTCTGGAATGATCTTTTAGAACGGTGATTCTAGACTATACCATGTATAAGAGAAACTTGGAGGGCTTGCTAAAACACAGACTGGTGGGCACGTGATGTGTGCACATGCTCCTTCTAGGAAGACACTGGTGACCTGGAAGGGGCCAGAGGGAGAATGCAGAGATGGTATCCCCAGCCTCCCTCGTCTCCCAGGAGAATCACAGTCAGCTCCCAGATGTGTCCTAAATGAGAAACCTAACAGTTTGGGTTAGGTTTTTGAAGGAACTTTTGAAGTGTGTGAATAGGCCTCTTTCAGGGAAAGACTGGGAGATGGGCATTTCTGTCTGCTCCTTCTGTGCGGAGCCTGAACCTCTGTGGTGAATAGTCACTGCGAGACTTCTGGAGCAAATTAAGAACTATATCGTTGTTTGCTGTTGTCTTATGGGTCTCATGGATGCAAGCCCCATTAGCTTTCAGAGCTAGCTATTTTAAGGGCCTGTCTCTTAGGTGGAGATCTTAAAAGTTGGAGTGCTAGGTATTGGATCCAATGCCTTCACTCCTCAGGAAGAAGCTGGGAGTTGGGAGTTTCTTCCCGACTGTATGTTACTGTGCTGGGGATGTAGTTGATAGCAGGAGTCTGTCTCAGCCTTTCCTGTGTGGCTCAGTGTGTGGGTATTTTCTCATTCACCCAATGTAGATGACTCACTCAGCCAGTTTCTGGATTTTTTTTAGTGGTAAATTGCTCTGTGTGTAGCTATGGGTGGAGGTGAGTTCAGAAGCCTCCTATTTCATCATCTTGAACCCTGTCATTATTTTCACTGTTACCTAATCTTCCCATCAAACCTGTTCCCTCAAGAGTCATTCACATTCAATAAATGGAATCTCATTGCTTCAGATGCTCAGATCAAAAACTTTTGCAAGTTTTTTTGTATTTCCTCAATATTCTTTTTACTCATATTACTCTCCCCTAACTCTCCAATGTCATGCCTCACTGACCTTTTCACTGTTCCTAAAATAGACCAGCTCTGCCGCCCCCCCCCTCCTCTCAGGACCTTTGCATTTCCTATTCCCTCAGTTCTTCCTCTAGATAATATTCATGATCTCTTACCCTGCCTCCTTCCAGTCATTATCCCTATGACACTTGATTTGTAAGACTGACTGTCCCTGTACACGTTATAAAACTGTAGCCCAATCTAGCACATTTCCCATTCTTTTTACGTGTTTTATTTATTTTCTTAGCATGTATCACTAACATACCATGATTGTACTTGTTCAGTGTCTGCAATATAGGCTCCATCAGGGGAAGGATTCTTTTCTTTTATACTCAACACCATATCTCTATTGTCTATCTCAGTGCTTGGCACTGTTAATATATTTTTATTGAATAAATAGATTGACCTTAAAGATCATATTCTTTTATCTTCCTTGCTCTATATTAATACCTGATCCTCTTATGTTTTAAACTATTTTTAATATTCATTTTTTCATATAATTTTTCTTCTTTTCCTACTAATTAAAGAAAGAAGTTATAAGCTCCTTAGTAGTAGTACTATATCCTATTCAAATTATCTCCTTTTAAAAACTAGGTTTAAGGAGGTGATTTTTTTACTCATTTATCAATTTCTGCAATAAGATTTTTACAATGTGAATCTATTCTATAAAATTAATGATTTATTCAATGCAAAGTCTGGTACGTGCTTAATAAATATTACATTATTAATGACCAATGGAAAATTTCATTAATTTTTACTTTTTCCCCAAATTCATAATAGACTATATAATCATTACTTTTTCATTATAAATATTCTCAAATATTTAGAATAACCTATATCATCTTCTTCACTTGTATTTAATTTCTTAGAACTTTGAAGGTAAATTATACTTTTAAAACCTAAATCGTTGCTATTCTTTTTACTCTTGCTTTTCTGAGTAGTTCTGGTGATGGAGTTTTGTTGTTGTTCTCATTGTTATTTAATGTTCATAATATATAGGTTCTCAATAGTTACTTTGTTTTACTGATCATAGAAAATTTTCTTAAAATCCCAAATGCACTACTTTATAAAATAGGTATTTGTAAGATAAAACAACAATAGCAACAAAAGTTGTAATATATTTAGTGCTAGTTTAGAGTTACACACATGAATATTCCAGAATAGGTCATGAGTGGAAGGCTGAGGAAATAAAGAAAATGCTCAACAAGGAGGAACTTCAATTTGGCATTAAAGGAAGAATGCCATTTCAGCAAATGACTGACATAAATAGGATGCTTCAGTGGGGCAAAGCTGGGATGAATTAACTGGACTCTCACAGCCGTAATGAACTAACATTGGTCAAAATTATTGTGTTTCAATGGAAGAGAGAATAGTATAGTTAGAAATTTTTGCTTTATGGTTGTCAATTCTTAACCTATAGGCTAGAACACACATTAGCATTTCTTCTGAATTATAGTGTTTAGAATGATGTTTAATGAATGATAGATAATCTTTTAATGACTAAAAAAACATCTAAGTAACAAGTAGCACAAATTTGCTAAGGAAAAATTTTCATCATTAAAGACTCTTGTAGGGCAGTTCTTTGTGGATTATTCTTAAGACAATTGTAATTTGTTGAAATTAATCCTCTCATTCAGGAGAGATGAAAGCTGTTGTAAGGGTCCTTTTGTCTGTTTAATTAGTCCTTGTTCTAAATCCTCTACATAGCCCTGAAAAACCGATTTGTACATTAGTAAAATCCAATAAAATTAACGTGTGGAAATGAGGTGTTGGAGGAACTAAAACCTATGCAGAAGAAACATTAGGAGGGTGAATAATAAAGTCATGGATTTTTCTTAAAGCCACTGTGCTTCAGTGTTGTGGATGCTGTGGAAGGAGCTGATGTACAGCCCGGGCTGGATCAATTCCAGGTAAAGGATGATAAATATGGCCTTATAATGCTCTTCATTAAACATTTAAAAATTATAACTTTACTGATTTCTTGTTAACACCTAGCATTTTATCTTAAAATAACATTCAACTAGATTATAAACCCCTTGGTGGCAAGGGTGATGTGTAATTGCTTTGTATGCCATTCACAATGAAGCACGTATCATCCGTGGTAGAGACTAAATATCTAATAAATCATGAATGCTACATTAGATGTTCCTGAATCTTAATTTAAAGCAGATGATAAGCATTTTTCTTTTTATCCTACATAATTAATTTGGAAACGGGGGGCAGTATTTGGAAGTCATTCTCGCATCTTTCATCTAGTATCTTACAGGTAGGTTTCTCAGGACCCTGAAGCTATCCTCTGGAGAACTGGCTGACATCCACTTTTCTGAATTTTCCCTTCTCCTGAGGAAGTGCATTACAATGCAGTGTGTTACTCTACAAGATCTGTTGTAAAGAACATTGAGAATTTTGAAGATATGTTTTTATCCCAGACACATCTGCTTAAGCCCTTCCACTTTTCCAAGGGCAAAGAATGTCTTGTATTTATGATGTTTTGCATGCTTTAGAACTCAGCTGTTAGAAACCCATTTCTTTTTAAGGAAGAAGAAAAAGAAGAGAGTGATTAGGAGATAATACTGAATAGATGCCACATCAAAATACACTCCAGAGACTGCATGTCTGCATGTGCGGGGGAGAGAGACACGTAGAGAGAATGCGATCTGGAGATGAGACAGAGAGATGTTTTATAGCTAACGATGTGAAAGATTAAATTTAAAATATCACCTCCAAAAAACTGGAGTAAGAACTCTACATTATTCATTCCTTTTTGATAAAAGAACAGATGTCGTGAGATGAGATGTATATTGGTTTCTCAAAAGGAAAATATCTATATGTTTCAGTTTAAACAGTGTCTAAATTTCTAATATAGAAAGTCCTTGTTTTTGTGCTATCTGAATTGAAAATTGATTTTTTTTTGTTAGTCAACAAAAATCAACCAGAAGAGGAAAAGCTAATTACATCTGGTCCATAATTATGACCCCATAATGTTACTGTTTCTTTTAATTTTGTGTATGTAAAAATGAGGACAGAGAAGTATAGAGAAGTCTCTTAGATTCACTCCAATCTAGTTTGTTTCCCTCTCATTTCAACAACACACACACACACATACCCACACAAATGCACATACTCACTATATTATAGTCTAGATAAATATTTACTGAACCTGGAGTAATGCTTTAAATTAAACTGTGAGTGAAGAATCCTAGGAATGGTATGGTTTGCATGTGGAAACAAGATCAGGTATCTGCAAACAGATCAGAGAGCCAAAACTGTATTGGAAGACAATTGATTCCAAAAGGAGGCTGTCATTGAAAGACTTGCTTATTCATTTTATAAGGCTGCTTTAAAGTCATCGAAATTTGCCATCAGTATTTGCAAGTGTCTTTGTTCTTCTCGTTGCTCTTGAGAGCAACACCCACGAGTTCATTAGGTTGTGGCAGAAGGGAGCAAACATTGAATCATTCTACAAATGAAATTAATTTATTGAGATACTAATATTGGAGAGAAGGCAATTGGGGCTAAAAAATACAGATTTTAAACTGCTTGTTGGAAATACTGAAATGTTAGTACTTCCTAGTATGATTTTTGGTCCTGATCAAATTTGTTATATTTGATAAGTTAAAGGAATTGTGACAGTACTTTAATTAACATCCAAAGATAGAATCAGAAAAGTATAAACCAGATGTTATAAGCGTTAATGATGACTATCTTTTGGAAGGTGATAGGTAACAGAAAGTTGAACAGAAATAATACAGTTTCTTGAAATCAGACTCCAGCACTTTATATTACTAAATGGATAAAATTCAGGTTATTTTATATATATATATATTTTTTGTTATTTGAATACTTACATTGCACCCTCAAATACTTAAGCTTCAGTAAAGGTTCCAGTGTGACATTTTTCAATCACGTGTGCGCACATACAAAGATTACAAAAACTACCAATTAGGAGATACTAACCATGTGCCTGCCAGTCATGACATTAAATACTTTAATTTTTAATTCTCACAAATACCTGAATGCATTATCTCAATCCCCATTTTATTTATTTATTTATTCTAAGATTTATTTTTTATTTGACAGAGAGAAAGAGAGAGAGAGAATGAGTGGGGGGAGGGCCAGGGAGAGTGGGAGAGAGAGAATCCTCAATCAGACTGGTGGTTGAGCGTGGAGCCCAGTGCAGGACTCAGTCCCAGGACCCTGAGATCATGATCTGAGCTGAAATCAAGAGTCAGACGCTTAACCCACTGAGCCACCCAGGTGCTCCCATAATCCCCATTTTATAGTGTTAAAACTGAGTCTCAGAGTGCCTGACTTATTCACATTTATAAAACCAGGGAGTGACTCCGTGCTGCTTTGAGCTTAGGTCCATATGAATCTCAAACCTTTCTTTGTATAACACAGAACATAGTTTTACAAATGAACAAATAAATGCTCCCATCTTAGTCTGCTTTCTAGTTTATGCCAAGGATAGGTATGGCAGGCTACTTAGGCTACCTATGTTCCTTCCTGGTTAGAGAAAAAAAATATTTCTTTTTTCTTACCTTCTACCCATCTTTCATTTTGTTTCCCTTTCACATAGGCCTACAACTATGTAGAAAATAACTCCTTAGTTGCTCTCAGCTTGAGTGTGAGCTGGCAAAGCCGTTTGATCACGTCCACTTGAGGCTGTAGGAACACACTGGCTAGATACATTTATGAGAAAGCCGGAATGAAATTAAAAGACTTCGTATTTCATTTTTGTCCTACTCCTACAACACTTTGTGTTTACACAGTGCTGTGCAATTATCTTATCTTCACAGCTCCTTTGTGAACTTTATTATCTACATGCTATCTCACGATGTGGAGGCTGAAACACTGAAGTTAGGTCACTCCCCCAAGGTGGCATGACAGAATACTGAAGAATTTAGAGCTCAAGACACATCTCTTTCGCTAAGCAGAAGATATTCAAGATTGTTTTGTGCAAGGAGAATTAAAATTTGAAAGAAAATTCATTGCAGTGTTTGAGGTGACGTTTTCGATAAAGCTAAAGGCTAGAGCTGATTGTTAGTGACAAGACTACACAGTATCAGTGGAAAAGGACAAAATGATATGGAAATAGAGAAAATATTTAATGTGGAAAAGTACAAAAAGATGTTTGAAGCACAGAGACAATCTTCGATATGTGGTAACAAAACCATCAAGAGTGAATTATTTCCTCACACCTGTACACTATAGTCCCTACTAACAAAATCTAAAATAAAATGTTTATGATTTGAATACTGTGACTAAAAGCAGTGTAAACACATGATTTGAGATAAAAATATTTTTAAAATAATGGAATTAAAATGTCTAAAGACAATAGCTAGGCCAAAATATAGCCTAAAAGTGACTCAAAGTTCTTAAAAAACAAGTTGAGGTATGGTAATTATATTTTAATGTGATTGATCAGATCAAACAAAATACATAAAAGAAGGTTTTCTTTTATAGTTGAGATCATTTCCTCAAAAACTAGAATTAGATGCACAATTTTAAAGGAAATGTTATAATTAACAATCCCACTCAGAACAGAAATAATGATTCTTGCAATTAATTTTTAAAAAGAATAAAATCTATTCTTAGAAATTCTGGAGGAGCTAAATGCGAACAAGTACAAAAGATAATTCCAGTAAAAGAAATCAAAATATAAATTTAAAAATTTAATATAATTACAATATTGCCATTATTTAAAATAAACTGATAATAAGCCAGAAGTACCTCTTTTATTTTTAAAATTTTAATTTTACATTTTCTTAGGCAATTGCTTTTTTATACAATAGCGCATATTGCCTTAGGCAATTCATTTTTGATGGATAAAGCCCATACTTCCCGATGTGGCACCAAAGGATTCTTGTGACCTTACTTCTTTTGGGAGCTGTAGATTCATCCCCAATTTTGGACCAGGCTGTAGTTTAAATAGTAAGCACAGTGCTGGACTATACTATAAAACGTACTTGCACTGACCTCCTTTTCTCTCTGTTATCATCATATTAATATCAGTTTAGGACATTGCTACCATGTCTTGTAATTGGTACTTTATATGCCCTTGAGGGAAAAGTATGCTTTATTTATGTCTTTTTTCCAGGAATAATCTATAGTTCCTAGTTCACTGTCAGTGCTCAATAAAAGTTTTTGAATACGTTTGCCACATGATAGTCTGAATAATGCCATTCCTTGGGAAGAAAATCAGTGTTTAAGTTACCAGTACCAAGTTACATTTTTATTAGCAGGTAATAAGTTCCAGAAAAGAGTCTCTGTATATGCATTTTAGAAACCTGCAAAACTTCTGAAATTGGATTTAATGGACAACATGGTGACTATAGTCAATGATATCGTAGTACAACTTGAAAGTTGCCAAGAGTAAATCCTAAAATTTAACTTTGTATGGGGTTGGATGGTAACTTGATTTATTGTGGCAATCATATTGTAATGCATACAAATATCAAATCATTATGTTGTACCCCTGAAATCAATATATGGTTGACCCTTGAACAACAGGGATTTGAACTGCATGGGTCCACTTACAGTCAGAATTTTATAGTACAGTACTGTAAATATATTTTCTCTTGTGATTTTCTTAATACTGTTTTCTTTTCACTAGCTTACTTTATTGGTAATTTTAACAGGTGTGTATGGTCTTCTTTATTTACTTAGGAATTGAGAAATCTTAGTCCAGGAGTTGGGGATAGTGTAAATTTGCCCTATTTTGGCCTATAAGGAAATAGATTAGAATAGAAAATATGTAGATGTTGACGTCATATGGAATTTAGTTTGATTCTATCTATCACTTAGTTGTTATGAAAATTTTATTATTTTTACTCTTTAGTTTTTTTGCTTCAAATTAACAAATATTATTGAGAGCTCTAAAAGAGAAGATAATGCTAAGTGTGTAGTACTTTGCCTAGAGTGTTGTGGGCACTCAATCAACGTATATTTATATATAGACTTGCCCTTTGCTTTCTTTCACTTGTCTTTTCTGGTCATGTGGTCATCCCTGCTCTTTCCATCTAACTGGTCATTTATCTACAAGTATGCCAATTTCCTAATTGCCAGGAATTCTTCATCTGTCTGTGATAGCACTCCAGTGTTTTTAATTTTTGAATATTTTAACCTTATAGAAAAAATAAACTAAGAATATACTAAAAATATCTGAATTCACAGTTATCAGATCGGTCAAATCCTGATATTGTGTTCTTTATTATTACTAGATTTTTTTATAATTATTTAATCTATAAACTACATTTTAACCCCATAAATTCTGTCTCCAATTTCTTTTTCTTCTGTCCTATCAAGAACCAACCAGTATGTTGCATATAGTTTTTATAATTCTGAAACATATTTTGATACTACTATTATATATGTCTGTATCCAAAAACTGTAGTAGTTTTTACAGGTCTTTAAATTTTAATAAAAGATATCATACTCCAAGTATAAGTTTGCACCTTGCTTTCTATACTTACCATTATTCTTTTAGGCTTATTCCTATTGATACAATAACTTTTATTCATTTATTTTCATTGTTGTATCCACTTTTGTGGATATCCTACTTAGCAGTAACCACCATTCTATCAAAATCTTATTTCTCCATTAATTCTGGTTTCCTTTATATATTATTAAACGTTTTATAATATTTTCTGTAAGGATCCCACAAACATTTTTTTAGCTCCAGTCAATTCTCTTTCCCTCAAATAATACCAGCACACTGTTATATTTAAATATTACAACTCTATGACAAATTATTACAGTTTCTTGCATTTCTTTTTCTAAGCATGATTCTTTTCCCCTGAAGACATTATTTTTCACATTTCAAATTCATTTGTCTAATATTCACTCAGTTTTTCTTAAGGAAAGAGTCTTTTATTCTACTAACTTCTGCTCTCCTCTTCTATTTTAAATATACTTTAATGTTTCTCACCTTCTTCTAGTATGAAAATACATTCGTAAATTCTCCTAAGAAGATTTTATCATGATTTTCAGAAAATCTATTTTAATATACTTTAATGTTTCTCACCTTCTTCTAGTATGAAAATACATTCGTAAATTCTCCTAAGAAGATTTTATCATGATTTTCAGAAAAACAATGTTCAGTGTCAACATCTTTGTGTCTAAATATTGTCCATAGCTGAACCATTATAACATAATTTTCTTTCTTAATTTTGAATTCGTGAATTTTATGAGCCCTGTGTTTCTATGCTCTCTCACTCATTTCCTGAAGAATTTTAGAACAATTAATTGCATCATTTTATCTATTAATTCAGTTTCTTTCTAAAAGCATTACTCGTAGAACCCTCCGACTTTCTGTTCTAATTTAGACTCAGTGTTCACTTTCCTCACTGCACAAATTTTATCTCAGAACTGCACTGGATGCCTGCTTTCTGCATTTCCAGGTCTTGCCTATTCCTCATTTTCACATCCTCATTTCAGTAATACACAACACCCATTGTCTTTTGGAGGCAAAACTGCTAATAGATATAATATAATATATGATAGGATATATTTCTACTCATACTTTATAGTAAAGTTTGCTTGAATTCTAGATTGAGAATACTTTCCTCTCAGAATTGCTTCATTGTCTCAAGCTTCCTTTGGATCTGGAAACTCATTTAATTAGATTTAGAGGAATTTTCCTCTAGTAGTTTATCTCTTTTAATTTATCTTATTTTTAATAATTATTGTCAAATAATTCAGGGATTCAAAGTTATAAAATATAGCATAAATCCATTTAATTACTACTCAATAAAAGATATGCACAAAACTATTATCCTACCATATGGAAATGGATCAAAGACTATGCATACCTTTAATAAAATTAGATATTGCTAAATTGCTCTTCTCTGTCCTTTTCCCAATTCAGCTCCATCAGCATATATGAAAGTTGCTTTTGTTCTACATCCCTCCTAACACCTAACATTGTCATGTTTTAAAATTCTGCCCATATCAACGGCATGAAATCCTGTTTTCTTATTGTCTAATTTGCATTTTTCTGATTTCCAGTGAGTTAGAGCATCCTTTCTTATGTTTCAGGCTTCTACCTCTCTTATGTGCCACATTTTCAGTGCCTACATATAATAGCGTCAAACCCAGATTCCAAATGTGGGGCATAGATGATATTGACCTTTGTCTTACAGAAATTTAGGATGTCTTTTCCGTTTCTGATATGTAGACACATTTTGTTTCTTAAGCTCAACTGTGTGTTTTGTATTTCATGTATAAATATGAGAGTGTGTTTACACTCACATATTTATACACACACATGTTCATATATACATACATACACACACATATATTCCTGGTTTTTAAAATTTTAATCTGTCATTTCTGAGTGTTATAAACCGTGCCAAAACTGCTTTCTGTGTCTTTTGCTGTGAATGACAGTTGAACACTGATTTAGATGTTTTTTATTTGATTTAAAAACATCAACAATTTTAAAATCTATAATTGAGAAATATTTAAGTTTATAAAAGTTGAAGCTATGAGATACAATTCTTCGAAGTTTTTTTGGTTACCTAGTTATGATTTTTTTTTTATGATCTGTAATATCTATTAGTTTAGGAAATTAGGATTGCCCTATTTAGCCAACAAAGATATAGGATGCCCAATTCAACTGTAGTTTAGATAAACAGCAAAATGTGTTTGAGTGTAAACATGTCCCATATATGCCCATACTTAACTGAGCATCCTGTATTTTTTGTGGTAACATTAATAAAATGCATTTTGTAATTTAATACTTTGGCAAATATTACAAACACTTTTCAAACAATTTCTTGAGTTTTCTGCTCTGGTGGATTTTTCTACTCTCCCATTTTTTCTTATTTACTGAAATCAGCAATACAATGGATAATGCCTGCTTTTGAGTGACATTAGACATGCCACATGACTACAAAGTATGACTGCAGTGGGAGTAGTATAATGTGGTGGAACAAGATTGTTGGACTAGAATTCTGGCTTCAGCATTGACTAGCTTTGTGAATTTAGGCATGCTGTGTAACCTCTCTGTGCCTTACTTTCCTATTCTGGAAATGAGTTAATATATGCATTCAATATATGATTCAAAACAATATGTTACATGAAAAATACTCTGTAGTCTTAGCTATTTTTATCTTCTATCTTTACATTTATTTTTAAAAATAATCTGTGAATATGTATGCATATTTTAAACTATTAGAAGAGAAATAGGAATAATTTAGTAATTCTTGACTTGCCAGCTTAAATTTAATACATGAAAGGATACTGAGACAAGCCATCAAATTACCAATTTACAATTCCCTAGAATAAGAAATTTTGCAAGCAGTATAATATTGTAGAGAATACCTATTATGAGACCAATTTGATATGCATCTGTAATAAAATGACTTTGTATCTAGACAGAGAAAGACCAAAATCTAATCCCCATGATCTCTATTTTTATCTTGAGATTTTATCTTATATTTTCGTAAATGATTAAGAGCATGCAGTTGAAACTGAGATACAGTTCTGTGAGCTTCAGTTTCTAGAGAATGCCATTCAGAGATTCCTTGCCGGTAGCTCACTGACAATCTTAGAGCTATAACATAGAGTCTGAGTCACAAGACTTGTATCATATAATTACTGCCTCCCTTCTCCAGTAGATTCGTTTTTAGAATACCTCTTAAGCCTAGATAATGCATTAATTCTCTTGAAATTCATGACTACTTAGGCACAACGTTTGCGAACCACCAATTTCCGGAAAATTTTGTTGCAAAGAAAAATCTGAGTGTTAACCTTAACACAATGAAAATAGGTAACACTTGAATAGCAACCTTAGAAATAATAAGATAGAAATAATAATAATACAGAAATAATAAGTAGGAAAAAACGTTGACCAACATACCTAACAAAAAAACTAAACAAATAAATGAATACACCGTGTAAAGCAGTTATAGAGTACCAATATTAGTTCTTTAAAGATATATAAATAATAAAAAATTAAGGAAATACATTAAATAACACTACATTAATAAATTTGAATACTTGATTAAATAAAACATTTTGTACAATTATTTGAATTATAAACATTGCCTCAATAAACTACTGTATTATAGATTGATAATTTTTCTTCTATATAAAAATAACCGATTAGGTCATGTAATAAAACAACCTATTCATAAAAGCAGAAAAATATAAATATAAAATGCAAGAATATTAAGAAAAATGTACCACTTATATGAATAAAATTTACAACTATTGATGAAGAATTTGTTTAAAAAATGGAAAGATATTATGTCTTTCCAAATAGCTGTCTTCACCCCAGTGTACCACTCCTGATGTACATTAATCTGGTGTGTATGTGTCACTCATTGAAATAATAGCAATAATCTGTGAGTGATGTGGTTTACCACTTTGACTTCCTTTGTTATTTTTTCTGTATTCTTTAAATTTCTATTTTATGTACTGCTGTCACATTAAAAATATTTCCAACTACACAATGAAGGAAATGTCACGCAACCACAGTGCTAACATCCAAGTCATCCAGGATAAACTTTATTATTTTTGTTTTTTTAAATCCAGCAAAGGAAGATTTTATAATTTTCTTTCTATATTCATGTACTATTTAGTTTTATTTATTTTTAGTCATATATACTTATAACATCTCAAATTTTCTTAATTTATTAATATACTTCCTTTTCTTGCAAATGCAAATGACTTTATTTATTTATTTATTCATTCATTCATTTGTTTATTTATGCTTGGAATCCTTTTCAAACTCATGTATCACATTATTTGAGCTATTGTTTAGAATCTCCAGTCATTTTCCTTCCATACAATTCTTACAACATAGAAGGTAGACCTCATCTTCCTTTGAAAACAGACTAACTTGGAGGAACTCTGCAAGTCATTCTTAAAAAGTGTTACAGTGTTTTAAATTCCTGGCTGAATTTTCCACTTGAATTTCCCTTTTATTAATTATTTTTTAAAATTACAGAATCATTTGGTAATGCAAATTACAAAGTCTTTTTTTTGTAAGTCTGTATTTTCACTTCTCAACTTTTCATAATTGAAGGTAATTATCCTTTTTTTTTTTTGAAGTTAATTACATTCTTATGTTGAAAGACTTGAGCAAAAGTAGAAAGGCCATTTTCTAACCCTGCAATACATTGAACAAGTTACACAGTGTAGTATTTTGTTACTATTTATTTATAAAAATGTGGGTTTTTTTCTAAATTAAAAATAAATCCATCCTCATTGAGTCTTTTGAAACAATAGGAAATATAGAAGAAAATAATTATCCATGATGATCTCTATACTTGAAATAGTCTGTTAACATAGTTATATAGTCTTCCTGTCAATACTTTTTTTAAAAGATTTTATTTATTTATTTGATGGAGAGAGAGAGAGAGAGAGAAAGAGAGATAGTGTGAGTGGGGGCAGGAGCAGAGAGGGAAGGGGAGGGAGGAGGAAAGAATTCCAAGCAGACTCCTGCAGAGCATGGAGTGGATTCAGAGCTCAATCCCGAAACCCTGAGATTACGACCTGAGCTGAAGACAAGAGTCCGACGCTTAACCCATTGAGCCACCCAGGTGCCCCCTGCTTCACACTTCTACTTTTAGAATACTAAACTAATTTTGTATAAAGCATTTTGCATATTTTTCTTCAGTAGATATCATATTGTGAGTAATTTGTCTCTTTATTTTGCATTTCCTTCACCTCTCAGAGAGGGAATATTGATTGTCCCCTGCTCCATCCTTGTGATATTGCTAAACAACAACAATAAAAAACAAACAAACAAACAAACAAACAAACAAAAAACTGCTAGGCAATTTGAAAAAAATTGAGGGACAGTAAACATTACTTGAGAGGGAAGAAGGTATATTGTGTCAACATAAATTTAAATTTAAGAATAGGTTTATGTTAGGAGATATACAGATGGATATATCTGGGTGGATAATATGATATATAGATAGTTAAAAGGAAATTATTATCTAAAAATAATGGGCTGATAATATAGAAAAATCCTTAGAAGATCTTCCTTTTAAAAGAAATTGTTTCTGCCTTTAGTCATAACTCTATCATTTTCATCTAAGATAGTCATCTTTCTAGTTTTAAATGGATCAAATCAAATTATGCTTACTTCTGCAATTTTCATGTCACAAACATTGATCAATAGCATAAAGGTTTTTAATTTTTTTCCTCTAATCTCAAAATTCCACTGAAGAAAATCTTAACACGTTATTTTGTAGTTATTATCACATCTCTAAGCCAAATAATTATCTGATCCCCATATATATTTTTTATTAGTAAAAGTTTTATTAGTTTTATATTTATATAAATTTACCCACAAGTATTTATGTACTTGAAAAAAAACTAGCCAGTTGGCTGGTTTGTTTATATTTTTGTCATTTTCCCTAATAAGCAAGAAAATTCTGTTTATTACCTAATTATCTAATACTGCCATAGTGATGATAATTTCTTCATTGACAACCGGTGAAATAAGGCAAATTCAAATAGAAGAGAGTTTTCGTAAACCCATACATTTGACAGTTCCTTTTCTTAATTTTCTTGATAGCCTTACAGGTATCAAACAGGCATTGGGCCTCTAGGAGATGCAGAATTGCCAAGATGCTTAAAAATCAAAAAAATTGATACTGAGCTTGTGTTTTAGAAACAGTATATAATAGAATAGGGGAAAGTAGTTTACAGTCTCCTTGCATATGCACTTACTCATTATTCATAGATATTTATTAAACACTGTGTCAGTTAAGTGTAAATACATGGGTGAATAAGACATAACAAATTAATACATATTCAATATATCAAGTGGTGAAAGGTGGTGTTTAGAAAAGTAAATCAGAACAAAGGGAGAAAGGTTGATAACGGGTTTTATATGTGTGCGTTTTCATGAGTATGTGTGGGTGCACATATGCATGCTTATATGTATAGATGATATATTCTTTAATATTACCATGGTGCCTTTGTTATAAAAATAGATTTTCCATCTTTATGCCATTCTCTTATCCCTTCCCATTCCTGTCTGGGGAGAGGTCAAACATTCATTTGAGGAATAGCCAATGGTTCTAAAATTCTAACCTGCTAAGAAACATTCGGATTCTGAAAACTTGAAATCTCACCCAAAGGTGTAGTTTAAGGGCAATAGTTAGATTTATATGCTTTTGGATTTCTTCTGAATGTATCACCAAGGCATAATACACTTTACAAAGGCCTGTAATGGTTCCAAATACCGGTGTTATGTGTAGCTCCAGGTCATATTTTCTATTACAGGAGATAGGAGAGTATAAAAATTGCATTGCATAGTGCATCAATAAAAGAACACTATGGGCCTTATCTTATCTTACAGAAATTTCCAATTCGAAATGTGCATTTTTGTTGTGAAAATGCTTTAAAAGTTCACAGTACTTTCTGCCTCTCCGGTCTGAATTATATCCAAGCCATTTCAGGCTAAGCTTTTGTTCTGGTTGAAGATCTATGAGCAGAAGTGGTGCTCTGCTAAAGGAGAAACAGAGGGGAGTGTGGCAGAGAGCATACTGCTGGATGATAAAGTAGAGGCAACTTTGGGAAGGATTCTAGGAAGAGATTCAATGAAAGAGTATATCAATTTTGACCGTAATATTGTTTTTCCAAGAAGAAAATAATAGTATAATTTATTCTAAAATCTTCTAGTTTACGTCCTCAGAAACCATCCTTTAAAGAAAATTTCTATGAGTATTGTCAAAATAACATATTCTGTGGGGTTATTTACTTCACATTGGGAGAGAAACTCAAAGGAATGAAACACATCTGTTTTATTTTTTCTTACCTCTTATCAGCACTAGCTTAGAAATTATTTACCCAGGCTCTATTTTTCTGCTGTTGCCTCTATATGATCTATTTGAATAATATTAATTCTAATTGATAGCATGTTGTTTTGCTGGGTCATGCAAAGGTCTCCATTAGGCAGGCAGATGTTTGTTAAAAATACTAATTAAAATAACCTAGGAATTATCTCCTTTTACTTAATCAAAATAAATTAATTTGTAAGCAAGTCCAAATATAATTAGTCAAATATAGGGATATTAGAAGGAAATGAAAATAAGCTAATAGGAGACAACAAAACTATTCAGCTTTGTCTCTATCTGTAGCAGTGTTACAGCCTCAAAGCAAGAACATATTGGACATGTTTAGTGAACAAATTAATCCCTGGGCATAAATTAGGAACTTGTAGGATTTATTTACTCTTACAATGCCTGCAGTATCAGTAATAAGAAATTAAATAAGTAAATATGCAAACAAATTAATTTATTAATTTGTTCAAACATACACACAGCTTTAGTAGGTTACAATGCTCCAGAGTTGAAAAAAGTGAAAAATTTTTTTCTAGATCCTAACTTTAATATTGCATAGATAAAATTTATTAATGTGGTACGACTTATATGAGTAATTTAGTGAGAATGTTGTTTACTAATACCCAGCACTGTGGTATTATTCTGGAAACATTCTGCAGATTCTTGCTGCCTACTTATTGTTTGGAATCTATGTAGTTGACACTCAAGTTCGCTTTTGCTTGTCAGAGTATGCTAGGTCTATGTTCTTTCCAGCCTTTATTGTGGACAACATTTTTGCTTAGAAAAGGACAAAAAAAGAAGGAGAAATAAGTGTTTTAATATATGTAAAACATTTGGACTTAATACCATTGAAGCAACTAATCAACATATTATTTATCATTGCTTGTTTGCATTTCTTTCCACTCACAAAGGCAGACCCCATGTCTTTGAATCCCTAGCAACAAGCAAACGGAAGTATACAAGGAATATGAACGAACCCAGGCTGAGAAATAACAAAGAATGACAGCATTTGATTGCAGGATTTATATTCTGCTCCTGTCACTGAGTTATCTTGGTTAGGTTACTGAAATTTTCTTTAATTTTAGTTTCATTTTCTGAAATAGATAATAATAATAAGATAAGATTAAGGATTAAACTTAAGCAGCACAGACTGGCACAGGAAAAGTGATTAATAAAGTTGAATTAGTCATCATTACTCTATTACAGATGTAATTTCCATACTGAATCATGTACCCCGTCCCCCAAACTTCTGTGTTGAAGTTGTAACTTCCAGCGTGACTGAATTTGGAGATAGGGCTTATAAAGAGGTAATTAAGGTAAAAAGAGGTCATAACACTGTGGCTCTCATCCTATAGGACTGGTGTCCTTCTAGGAAAAGACACCAGAGTGCTTGCTCCCTTTTCTTCTCTATGTGCAGGGAGAAGAGCTCATGTGAGAGCGCAGCAAGATGGTGACTGTCTACAGGTCAGGAAGAGAGGCCTCACTGGAAACTGACCTTATTGGTACTTTGATCTTAGAATTCCTGCCTCCAGAACTGTGAGAAAATTAAATGCCTGATGTCTATGGTGTTTTGTTATGGCAGCCAGAGCCAACTAAAACAGTAATGCAGAGAACACGTGAGCAATACTGCAAGCGCTCATAGTTATATTTCAGTGTTGATAGATTTATATTATTTATTACTTTTTGACCTATCAAGGGAGTCAAGCTGAGAGAATGAACTCATTAATTTAAAATTGTAGCTCTTGTCAGAGGCATAGTTCTTGGCCATGCCTCTGGAAAAGAGATACTATCAGGACCCAAATTGTATTTGATTCAGGTTCTAGGCTTCTGAACAAATCACCAAAACTAAACTGTATGTATTTAACCACTTAGGAGAATGTACTGGAAGTGATGGTTGTAGTTTTAATGAGTCCCTAAATATTAACATCCTTCTTTATTCCTCGTACTTGGAATGAATATAGATATAGGCACAGGAGTCAGTTAGATGAGACCAAATTATCAGCTTTACTGCTAATAAAAAATAGATCAAAGGAGTAAAGGACATGGCTTAGATACACAGCCAAAGGACTTGAGAATACCTCCTAGAATTGGACCAACTTATCTACCCAGTTACTGGAAGAACTGCAAGCTGCTCCACTAGGGCATCACCAGCTCCCTAAGCTCACCGACAAGGCTGAGAAAGCAGGCCAGAACACATCTGTCCATAATGCAGGCTTGCTCCGAAGAGGAGCATTCTTCCAAACTCATTAATCGGATAATTCACTTCTTCTTCCTTGGAGAGGAATAAATGAGGAGTCTAGGGGAATGGGTCAGAACAAGGAGCATTAGTCTGGTTTAAATCCCTTCACAAGGAGGCCTGATGAGCCTCAGTAGTTGCTTTCCCTTAAGATCAATGTCCTGTGATCGCAAGTGTGCAATTAAAACCTGAGAGACTTGGGTCTCCCTGGCTCACTTTACAAGTCTTCTGTTCAGTTGAAGTTTTACCTGCTCTTGGAAATTCCTTGATATTGTTTTCTTTTTCCTCTTCCTAGTTTAAGGTAAGTGACCCCTTGAAACAATTGTTTACTTTCATCATCCAGACTGAGAGCATTTTACGGGACCATTCTACTCTTATATATTTGAACTCTTTGAGGACAGGAACTGTGCCTATAATTATTTTTCTACCTTTACTTAGTAGTATAGCACCTGGCATAGGTATTAAATAAAAGACTCTTGAATTTATTCCAATGTTTTTGTAACAGTATTTCTTATTTAAAAATACTGAGCAGACTTTTTTTTTTTTAAAGTTAATGAACAAGTAGAATGTGGTCAACACTCAGTAAGACTCTCCTCACCTCATTTTGCCCTCTGTGTGTGTCAGACATAACTGAAGTAAAATGATTTGTTCAGAGTGATTGAAAGAACACTGAAAACCATGTATATTTTATTGCTGCATTTGGAGAAGATAGATAGATGATATATAAATAGAGGGAAGACTCTTTCCCTTAAAACTTATCACTAAGGAATTGGAGACAATCCTACAGTAGCTCTTAAGGCTATTTGTAAGCATATGGTTCTCTCTCCAGAGTATGTGGTAGGATTGACTTCCCCAATGAGTTGACCTCACGTTTAGGTAGATGTCATGCATTTTCTGCCTTCTATCATGAGTTTTGTAAAGCCTGCTAATTTTCTTATATAGTCCCTTGCTCATACATGAATTACATTTTGATCTTCTGGTATATTTTACAAAATGCATGCTGCTATTTTTTTTTTTATTACTAGTATGTAAAACTATCTGACAACTGATACAATAGGAGTACCATTTCCAATGTTACCCTTTATGGGTAATTCTAAGGGTCTAGGGGGAGGAACCAGAGCAATCTGAGTTAATGTGGTCCCTCTGAGTGACTCATGGAGCAACTACTTAGTAACGGATATGAAACATTTATATACTTAAATATTTTAACAGTTGATATAACTAGACATCAACCCTACTTTCGTTTCAAGGAAAAAAAAGTTGTCTTACTTGTGCCCTATTGCTTCCTCTGTTTCTTTCTTTGATTTTGGTTTTCTTCTGTCTTCTCTCTCTATAATGTGAGACATCTGTGTTCTCTAGCCTTCAGACTTACTGTCCTCTCCTATGCTATACCAAGAGTTGAAATTAAAATTTGTTGGTTTTATTTGTTTGTTTTGTTAATTTTTTAACCCAGAAACAGAATATTTTATTTTATTTTATTTTATTTTATTTTATTTTATTTTATTTTATTTTATTTTATTTTATTTTATTTTATTTTATTTTTAGAGCGAGAGAGAGCAGGGAGGGGTAGAGGGAGAGGGAGAATTTTGAGCAGGCTCCACGCTCAGGACAGAGCCCAACGCAGGGTTTGATCTCAAGACCCTGAAATCATGACCTGAGCCAAAATCAAGAGTCAGATGCTTAACTGAGTGAGCCACCCAGGCGCCCCTAGAAACAGATTTTTTTTAAAGAACAATGTGTGTATCACAGCACTGCCTTCTACACTGCCACAGCTCAAGGTTCAGCTGTTTATTTCAGTCATAACCATTGTATTGTGGGCTCCATGAGTCACATGGTCTTATACATTTCATGTATTTTTTCCTTACTGAAAAATCTATGGAAGCAAGTTTTCAGTTGAAAACAAAAGACTGACCGAGTTAATGAATCAATAGCATACTGACTCATCATGGTCTTTCGGTCCAAGAGTGTCACAGCAGTGGCACAAACATTTTTAATATTCTTAGTAATCATTAGTTATATTTGATATGATATGTGTAAAAATTTATATGTAACCTTTAAATGTTAATTACATACACAATTTGGGAAAAAACATGAGTACTGTCAAGTTCCAAAATGATAAAAGGTGAAAAAAAATGTGTTAGAATAATGATTTTCTTTTACATTGCTTGAGAGCAGGGCACTGGATCTTACATTCTAATAGTAAGATTTCCCATGCATTTTAACTAGAAGTGTGCTAATATGCTGCTTTCCTGAGTATTAAAACAAGGAAACTCTCCTTGGTCTTCATTGTCTTTAGAGCCCTCAGACAATGAAATTATAGGGGTAATATGAATCATTCAAAATCAATATGCTTATACATTAATCACTTATAATCATATATATAATAAATGTATGTAATATATATAATATTAGATAATATAACAAATATATAATATTTATTATATTATAAATATAAAATATATGAATGCGATTCAAGTGAATGAGACTTTAAAAAAATAGAAAAACCCACAGGTGAGTGAAAATATAGGCTTTTTAGGGCAGGAGTTTTTCATTGCTTTTTACTATATATCCTACGTGCTAAAAAGAAGTCTTGGAATTTAAAAGATACTCAATAAATACATTGGCCTAATAAGCATTTTTTCACTAATTTAAGCATAAGATACAACACTGAAAATTTGTGTGCAATATGCAAATTGTATTGAATGGCATTTTCTATGAAATTTGCAATGGCGTGCTCAAATAAAAAAAAGTTATTCCAAAATATAATAAAATCACATACAAGAGCACTAAATTCATTTCAAAGAACTTACTCCTTACAAGAAATACTAAATAAAATTATATATAGATATGCTTTTGATGGTTAATTTCATGTATCAACTTGACAGGGATAACAGATGCCTAGATATCTGGTGAAATGTTATTTCTGAGTGTGTCTGTGAGGGTGCTTCTAGAAAAGATTAGCATTTGAATCAATAGACTGAGTAAAGAGGATGCCCTGACCACTGTGGGTGGGCATCATCCAATCCTTTAAGGGTCTGAATTGAGCAGGAAGGTAGAGGAAGGGCGAGTTTACTGTCTGCCTTAGCTAGAATCTCTATCTTCTCCTGACCTTGGATATCTCTGCTCCTAGTTCTCACAACTTTGGACTCAAACTGGGACTTACACTGTTGGTCCCCTGGTTCATAAGCCCTTGGGCTTGGACTTGAACTTGGCCCACCACTACCAACTTCCGTGAGCCTCCAGCTTGCAGAGAGATCATGTTTCTTCTCGGTCTTTATAAATATGTAAGCCAATTTGACACAATAAATCTCTTTGTATATATCTATATATACCCTGTTGGTTCTGTTTGTCTAGAGATCACTTTATAATATAATATATATACACACATGCATTGTCTACCAGGCCTAATGCATGTTTTGGTATAACAAATTATAATGCATAACTTTTAGATGGATAGATGTAGAGAATTTAAAAATCATACATTCATGGGGTTGTAAGACACTTGAAAAGCCAATTTCTCCATTTGTCATCATCCAGTGCGCATGCTTGTGTACTAGTCTATAGGTCCATCACCAACCCATTCCAGGAGCATCTGTAGTTTATATCTGTCTACTGTCAACTTGACCAAGTGAGATGTTAGCCTATAACTAACTACTGGATGAATTGGGGTGATGACATCTGAAACCTCTGACCAGTCTTAAAAGTATCAAGAAAGAGACAAACAGATATTATGCAACTCTGATATGGTGCAATAGGAGGTATGTACCATTACTTGTGAGTTTGTCATGCCAAAGAGTCAGACCTAAATTTGATCAAGCATTCTGCTCTAAAACTTAAAAAAAAAAAAAAAAAAAAAAAAAAGAGGACAGAGGACCATGTTAAGCCACATCATGGGGAAGCAATTAGCCACGTCCAGCACACAGAGTGTGGAAAATTCTTTAGTAGAGAATACAGTTCTGCATTCTTTACCACATGAATTTCCAGAACAACAAAGGAGTTGTGGACACCTGTAGATTAAAAAAGAGAGTTAAGAGACTAATGTAATGTGAGCACTGGTTGATATAATTTCCAATAAACCAACAGTGAGAATGACTTTATGAAATAAGTGGAGAAATTTGAATTCTGACTAAATATTGATATTAAGAAACTATCATATTTCTAAAGATTAAGAAATTAACTTGTTTTTATATTTTAAAATAACGTTTTTTTTGTGAATACAAAACTTAAATATTTGGAGATTTATAATTGTCTATGCTTACTCATTTTAAAAGTTTATATATTTAATTTTTCATTTGTTTCAGGGATTGTTTTAATTTTTTTTTTATTTTGGCATATCTTTTTATATCAAAATGCTCAATAGAGTGGTTATGTAATCTTAATCTCATCAAGAAGTCAAAAGTGGCATCTATCAATAATGAACATCTTAAGCTGAGTTTGAAAGAGCCTCTGATTCCAAAATTTTTATTTGTTTTGCAGGTTATTATGATATTAATGATATATTTTCTGGAAATAACCAAAAATTCATAGAATTCTTTAATCCAATGTTGATTTTTCCCAATTGAAGAAATAATTGGACAGTGTTTTTCTTAACTGAGGAGAGGGCAGAAAGAAAACTGTGTGAATGCTTTTAGCCCTAAACTCTTAAGTAAAATCTTTAGCAGTTTATAGTACTTTCTCGGTATAGGTCGAAATGTGATTTCCATCATTTGTCAGACAATAAAATCCAGACAGTGATATAATGCAGCTACATTTATTAAGGTTAAATTAACTTATCAATTTAATATTATGTGTAGGTGGTAGGTTAAAAAAAAGAGAGAGAAATAAGTACTCATGATTTGGATGTGTATCTGAATCAGAGAGCAAATTGTAAATACACCATAAAGAGATAAAAATGCACCTAGAACCAAGGTATTTATATAATTGCTAGCACCCTTCTAACTTTGACTGTATATTTAATAGGATAAAATTCATATTGCTTTCTAATAGGTCATAGTTTGTGCAAAGGCAAATTCTTATTATCTTGTATTTAATTATCATTTCCAAATTATTCAAGCCCTTTGTTCTCCTGCTTCTTTTTTGTGGTTATATGTTTAATAATTATCACATCTGTCTGATGGTTTTTAAAAAGTGACAAAGAACTAAAGCACAAAGGTAAACTATTGTTCTAGTAAAAGTTTTACAAAGTCAACAATAAAAGAATTAGATAAAATTAGGATTTAGTGGATTCAACGATCTCTTCCATTTATTATTTTTAAGTATCTTAATTGTTATAGTTCTTGGAATGTGCAGTTCTCATTAGGGGAATTTGGGCACAGGGTGGTACAGGCCATTATAGTCAAATTAGGCTAGGTCTTGCTCTGTAGTGAGCTGTGTTCAATTTATCATGTTACTAAATTGTTCTAAGTCTTAGTTGCTGCATTTGTCACACAACGGTAACGAGTTATTTCATGATGTTATTGTAAAATCTTAATAACTTTATGTGTGTAACATATCTAGCATGTAGTTTCTATCATGTATTATGATAGTTGAGAGCCAGGTGCCTGGATTCAAGTCCTGACTCTGACTCTTAGAATTTTGTATCCTTGGAATAGTTACATAATATTCCTGGAACTCAATTTTCTTATATGTACAGTGAGGACAGTAATAATATATACTTACTGGAGTTTTTATGATTATAAGTGAGTTAATATATGTAAAATGCTTAAAATAAGGTCCAAAACATAGTAAGATAAGGAGACACTAAGCATTATTATTCTAGGTGGTGGTATTCAATAAAAGTTTTTCTGCATTTACATCCTTCTTGTATTAGAAAATAAAAGTATTTTAAAAAGAACAGTCATAAATCAGTACATCCTCTACCCATTCTAATGTAGGGCCACCAGATGCCACTAATAAAGGTTAAAAAATGAATAAAGTGGGGGGATGGAGAAGATGGCGGAGGAGTAGGGGACCCTATTTCAACTGGTCCATCCCCTGAATTTAGCTGGATAGCTACCAAACCATTCTGAGCACCCATGAAATCAGCCTTCGATGTAAGAATATATATGGATCTCTACAAACAGAATATCTCAGACAGTCTGGAGATATGAAGCAGGGAGCCGTGATTCTGTGTGCAGATATCAGAAGATAAACAATAGGGGAAGGGAGCCACCAAAGCTGGCGCTGGGAAGGTGAAATAACATTGGAGCGCAAAAGCATTCCACGCTGGGGACTGGGCACAGACTCGCAGACCCGTAACAGTGGGGAAAGGACTTTAGTGCAGCCCCCAGACAGGATCCAGGAGCCGCAGGTGCGTGCTCGCGAACCTAACGTGGCCTGCGGTTTTAGAAGCACAAAGGGCAGAGACGTATTGGGCCCTGGGTTCCACTGCTGGGGACGTTGCTATGGGGCTCACAACTGGGGAGGCTGTGGTTTTTAGCAGCACAGACAGAAATGGAGACAGTGTGGCCTGGAGAGCTCAGTGAAGAGCAGACTACGATTTCTCTGTTCTGAGAGAGAGGTTTGGATGAGGTCACTTCTGCTCTGACTCTCAGAAGAGACACAGAAAGCCCCCAGGGAAAGCCACCAGAGAACAAAAGCAAAAACAAACAAACCCGATTCTCACTAAGCCTCCCTCCCCCCCCCCACCACAGGGGGCAGGGCAACTCTCCCCAAGCAGGGTTGCCTGAATATCAGTGCTGCAGGCCCTCCCGCAGAAGACAGGCTGGAAGAACAAGAGGATGACAGCCCTAAGGTCCCTATAAAACACATGCATCTTGCCTGGGTTGTGGTTAATACTTTGGACTCTGTACATTCCCTCAACCACCCCCCAACAGAATGACTAAGAGGAGGAACCCCCAACAAAGAAAAGAATCAGAGACTATGGCCTCTGCCACAGAACTAATGGATATGGATATAAGCACGATGTCAGAAATAGACTTCAGAGTAATAATTATGAAGTTGATATCTAGGCTTGAGAAAAATATTAGCAACAATATAGAATCTCTAAGGGGAGAAATGAGATCTAATCAGGCCGAACTTAAAAATGCTGGATACTCTGACTGCCAGGGTAAACGAGGCAGAAGACTGAATTAGTGAGCTAGAGGACAAGATGATAGAAAAGAAGGAAACTGAGGAAGCCTGGGAAAAACAGATTAAAGCCCAAGGGATCAGACTGAGAGAGATTAATGACACCATGAAACATTCCAATGTCAGAACTATTGGAATCCCTGAGGGGGTGGAAGAGAGAGAGAGGTCTAGAAGATGTATTTGAGCAAATTGTAGCTGAGAACTTCCCTAATCTGGGTAAGGAAACAAGCGTTCGTGTCCAAGAGGCAGAGAGGACCCCTCCCAAGATCATTGAGAACAGACCGACAGCCCAACATATAATAGTATGATTTGCAAATCTTAGATCCAAGGAAACAATCTTGAAAGCAGCTGGGGGAAGAGATTCCTTACGTACAGAGGGAAGAACATCGGAATAATGTCAGACCTGTCCATAGAGACCTGGCAAGCCAGAAAGCGGTGGTAAGACGTATTCAGGGTACTAAATGAGAAGAATATGCAGCCTAGGATACTTTATCCAGCAAGACCATCATTCAGAATGGATGGAGAGACAAGGGGCTTCCAAGACTGGTAGAAACTGAAAGAATATGTGACCATCAAGCTGGCCCTGCAAAAAATATTAAGGGGGGCTTCTATAAAAGAAGAAAGACCCCAAGAGTAATGTAGACCAGAAATTTACAGAGACAATCTATAGAAACAAGGACTTCACAGGCAACATGATGGCAATAAAATCATCTCTTTCAATAATCACTCAATGTGAACGCCTAAAGGCTCTCATGATGGCACAGGGTTGCAGATTGAATAAAAAGACATGACCCATTCATATGCTGTCTACAAGAGACTCACTTTGAACCTAAAGATACATCCAGACTGAAAGTGAGGGGATGGAGAATCATTTTTCATGCCAACAGACCTCAAAAGAAAGTTGGGGTAGCAATTCTCATATCAGACAAATTAGATTTTAAGCTAAAGACTGTAGTAAGAGATACAGAAGGACACTATGTAATTCTTAAAGGGTGTATCCAACAAGAAGATCTAACAATTATAAATATCTATGCCCCCAACATGGGAGCAGCCAACTACATAAGTCAACTGTTAACCAAAATAAAAAAACATATTGATGATAATACTTTAATAGTAGGAGACCTCAACACTCCCCTCTCAGCAATAAACAGATCATCTAAGCAGAAGATCAACAAAGAAACAAGAGCTTTGAATGACACACTGGACCAGATGGACTTCATAGATATATACAGAACATTCCACCCTAAAACAACAGAACACTCATTCTTTTTGAATGCACATGGAACTCCCTCCAGAAGAGACCACATCCTGGGTCACAAATCAGGTCTCAATGGATATCAAAGATTGAAATTATTCCCTGCATATTCTCAGACCACAATGCTTTGAAACCGGAACTCAATCACAAGAGGAAATTTGGAAGGAATTCAAACACTTGGAAGCTAAAGACCATCCTGCTTATGAATGTTTGGGTCAACCAGGAAATTAAAGAACTTAAACAATTCATGGAAACCAATGAGAACAAAACCGCATCGGTCCAAAACCTATGAGATACTGGAAAGTCGGTCTTAAGGGGGAAATAACATAGCCATCCACGACTCACTCAAAAAAAAAAAATAGAAAAATCCCGAATACACAAACTAACTTTACACCTTAAAGAACTGGAGAAAGAACAACAAATAAAGCCTAAGCCAATCAGGAGAAAAGAAATAATAAAAAATGAATAAAGCTGTACTCCTGAATGAGATGATTGCAGGTATATAGTTTTTTTTTTCTAGAATAAATTATTTTCACTTGAAATATAGTATCTGTATTTCTGTGCTTCTCAGTATTTAGATTTAGGATTATCAACATGTTTTTGAAATTCCCTGGTAAGTATAGTAATAATCTCTCACAGTAAATAATGTAAGGGGATGATTGTCTAAAATTACCTACAAATTATTTTCTAGGCTTTGTGTCAAAGACAACTTGGATCTAGATGAAAGTATTGTACCATGAGGTACATTTATTATAATGAGAATTGGTGGCAGTATAAACAGCTTTAAATGGCCCTATGCTGTGGAAACCCTCCAGACTCCCACATAATGCAGTTGGTTCAACTTGTGAAGAGGCTGGCTGTAACACCAGCTGAGCTGTAATTCAAATACACAGACCTTTCAATTTATATGGGTTTTCCAAACCACCTGTGAAATCTTGGAAAACGGCATTTCCAATTGCTTATGGAATATTCATGAGATACTGCTGGGAACAATGGATATTTCTTGAAATTACTACTCTAGATATGGTCACGTATAATTACTAAAATAAACATAATCATTGCTATTCTATTCTATCAAATATGTAGTTTCCCTTGCAAGTGCATTTCTTATCAAATATGATGAGTTAATTGAGAAGTAAAACCAGTCCAGGATGGTCTTATCCATTTACTTCTTAAAATTATGTTGAACTAAAATAGAAAAATGGAAGAAATGGTAGAGGAAAGGTGAACAGATTTGGAACAAGGAAGAAAATATATGCATGTCTAGCACATTATCAACAGAACCAAGCACATTGGGAAAGTATTTTAAGTAATTGCAATATTTATTTATTTATTTATTTAAAGAATGCATGAGTGGGCGGGGAGGGGCAGAGGGAAAGGCTGAGAGAATCTTAAGCAGCTTCTAAGGCCCAGTGCGAGCCTGAGGCTGGGCTCAATCCTACCACCCTGAGATCAGTGACCTGAGCTGAAATCAAGAGTCTGATGCTTAACTGACTGAGTTACCCAGGAACTCCAATAAATGCAACATTTAAATAGAAATAGAATGAAATTTGACTTAGATAAGCATGTGTGTGAGCAGTTTAGGGTAGAATGCACAGCCATTCATCATATGGTCTCTGCTTAACCTCTACATCCTCATTTTTGATCACATCCTACTCCTACACTTACTCTATGCTTTAGTCACACACAATTACTTGGAATCACCATGTTTCTGTTCTTCTGAGACTTTAAACATGCTACTGTCCTAATTAAATGCAAAAGTATCCTCAACTCATGACTAAGTCCCATCCTTCCCCCAAGCAGTTTAAAAATCACTTTGTCTGTTTCTCTTACAGGTGAGATAGATGCTTCTGCCTTTGCTCTTACCATAACCACTACTCATCCCCCTCCACTGTGACTATCTTTCCCTGTTGACCTGCCTCCATAGTTAGAGACAATGCTATAATATCCATAGTATCTACACCATGGTAGGTACTCTGTAAATGTGAACCGAAACCAAGATCTTAACTTTAAAAATGGGGCAAGAATACAGACAGTTCACAGAAAAGGGAATACAGATCGGTAAAACCACAGCAACTAGAAACATACAAACATGTCCCAACACACCAAAATAAAATAAAGCTTAACAATAAATATACATTATTTGCCAATTTAATTTTATATTTAAGGAGATTTATAGTAGTTAAAAAGATAATATTTAAGTAAATAGGCCCTTTCAAATGGAAGGGAATATAAATTTTACAAACCTTTTATTAAAAAAAGAAACAGGGCAATTTTGACACTTTCATTTCCATCCTTAGGAAATCACATGAATTTCAGGAATAGCATTTTAAAAAGTGAATGATACCAAATTTGAAGGAATGCGAAGTGAAGAATTGGAAACACTTTTATTACCTAATTATAGTAAGATGGATACTAAAAAACTAAGGTATATTTACAGAATAAATATAGTTGACCCTTGAACAACACGGGTTTGAACTGTACCAGTTCACCTACATACTTTTTTCCCCCTAAATACAGTACTGTCCTGTAAATGCATTTTCTCTTCCTTACAGTTTTCTTAATAGCATCTTTTCTAGTTTACTTTATTGTAAATGTTACAGGATTTTTTCCTCCATTGGTGCCCATGGTTCTTGGTTACGCCGTTTGGAAGAATGAAGTAGACTAGACAGAGTGGTGGGCAGCACAAGTTTTATTGATTGATAGCAAAGTGATAGTGCAAAGCTCCCAAGGAGGGAGGGGACCCAATTGAGGGTTGTCACTGGGCCTTCTAATTCTAGGGGTCTTTATGGGCTTGTTGGTGGGCTGTTTTAATCTGATAACCCTCCATGGCTATCATCCAGTCAGGTTTTTGTCATCTATCTATCATGTGGGAAAGGGTGGAGGGCTCCTTCCAGGGCATGTAAAATCCTTTTAAGGGTGGTTTTTAAGGGTGGTTTCCTCTTAGGTGGGCATGACGGGGCAGGGGGGGGGCTTGTCCCTGCCCACCTACCTTCCAACTATCCTTCATCAATAAGAATACAGTGTATAATACACATAAGATACAAAGTGTGTGCTAATTGTTTATGTTACTGATAAGTCTTCTGGTCAACAGTTGGTCTATTAGCAGTTGAGTTTTTGAGGGGCCAAAATTACATGTGGATTTTTGACTACAAGGGTTTGGGGGAGTCAGCACACTTAGCCCTGCATTATTCAAGGGTCAGCTGTACTTTGTCATTTTTTTTATTTAGTTAAGTTTTGTGGGTACTTTAAAAATACTATAATAATAAAAAGTTATAAGACATGTATTATGATGGTTACAGACAAATATGTGGATATATATATACATGAAAAAAGGTGGAAATGAATCTGGATATACCCTAAAATTTGTAAAATGTGGCAACTGAGTGGATTGTGCATGATGTCCCTCTGATTCAGTGCAGTAGAGGACTAAAAGCATTGGCTCTGCAGAGGGAGAGCGCTTGGATTTGAGACCAGACTATCCTACTTGCCATGTGATCTTCAGCAATTGATCCTACTTGCCATGTGATCTTCAGCAATTGACTTACCCTAGATTTTCCCTGATTCTGTTATCAGTAGAAGCATGACATTACTTACCTGCCTTATGTGTTGTGAGTACTAAATGCCTTAATACCTATGACAGACTCTCTCATGTCCTTAGGTCAGGCTCCTCTGAGTTCTATTTTTGACTAGGTCTTGCCCTTGGACTCTGCCCTAAGCCCATTTTGTCCAATTTTAGCAAGACTCCTGCTGGGCCAATATAATGAAAAATCCCCACCCTTGATGTGTGATCACTTTCCTTATCCCCTCCTTCAGTATCTTATCACCCTGGCCTACCTTCACCAAAAATTCTGTCAAGTGGGCTTAGAATCTCCTTACCCTTGAGGTCCCCTTTGAGTACTTTCCTATCTGCTGACCCTCACCCTGCCCCTTGGCTAGAAATCTCCACTTGTCCTTATGGTATTTGGGGTTGAGTTCAATCTCCCCCTCTTACAAAACCCCATCATCATAGTCCCACTGAACAAAGTCTGCCTTACTATCTTTAACAAGTGTCAAAGTAGTTTTTCCTTTTATACCTACAAAGTACATAAAAAAGTATTTCATATGGAGCGTGTGCTTAAGCAATTTTGGCTATTACAATCTTTATTACTATTATTATAATTTTATATTATTATTACTATTTCTTAAAAGTTTCCATCACTGTCTGGCTTGGGAAATTTGCCCTGGATAGGCAATCTCATAGCAACCTGTACTTTCCTATCACTGCATTTATGAGAGTTTTATTATTCTGACTTCAATAAGGGCATAGTCCATGTCCGTCTTACTCATGGCTACATCTCCAATGTGAAGAAAACTGTTTGACGCAGGGGAGACTTGTAATGAATATTTGCTGATTAAATGATTAATTAATATTTAAATCTAACACAAAACCTTTTTCCTTCACTTATCCTTCCCTTAATCCTAGAAGATTCTACTCAGTCTCATCCAGACTCTACTCAGCATTTCTTAAAATGATTCACTTTTTGTAAAATAACACATGTTTTTGGAGAGGGTCTGTTTTCAAAACAAATTTGCTGCATAATTTTTTATCTCCGTGAAGATAAAACCTTATTTAAATTATAAGCTGCTTGAGAGCAAAGGATTTATCTCCTATTTTTAAAGTATTGATCCATAGTTCCTCTATGACTAGTTTACATACAATAAAATTTTAAGCATGTTAAATATTAAAACAGTGTCTCATAAGAAAAGTGTCTTTGAGCTAGAACCCTACTTGCAATTATATCTTCTCATATCTAAATAAATGTATTAATGATGTGAAAAATTGCCATTAATGGAACCACTTTTAAGTGGAAGTGGATCACTTCCACTTCCACTACAGAGACACTGCCCTCTCCATCTCTGAACTGAGCTAAAACCTTTGGACTGAGCAAAATGGCAACTGTGTTAAGAAATTGCTTGAGAAAGGGGGGGTAATCAGAAGGGGGAATGAAACATAAGAGACTATGGACTATGAGAAACAAACTGAGGGCCACAGAGGGGAGGGGGGTGGGGGAATGGGATAGACCGGTGATGGGTAGTAAGGAGGGCACGTATTGCATGGTGCACTGGGTGTTATACACAACTAATGAATCATCGAGCCTTGTATCGGAAGCCGGGGATATACTGTATGGTGACTAACATAATATAATAAAAAATCATTAAAAAAAATAAATATTATGTTGACCAGAAATGCCATTTTTGTACAAAAAAAATTGCTTGAGAAGTCACTGGGAGAAGAGGCATCTTGATCACAAGCTGATGATTGTGGACTTTCTGAAGGTAGAATCAGTAGTCAGTCAATGTATAACCCAGAGTAGTTTAGCTTAACACCCGTAGAAAAATGTGTGTGTGTGTGTGTGTTTTTTTTTTTTTTTTGGTCTTCTTAACTTGTGACATTTTCCTTTCCCTTATTAATAAAATCCCTTGCTTTCACTCTGCAAGCAGGATACTGAGTTTCTAGCTGAATCTGTGCTTCCAGAATTGCAATTCTTTGATCCCAAATAAACGCTCGTTTGCTTCGTATTGTGGCTCTTTGTTTGCAGGTTAACAACAGAAATGTGGCTCGTGGCTATAATCTTTTTCTTGTAGTTCAGTTAAATACAGGAAATCTTTAATGATAAAGCAAAACTTTTGGCTTGATAGAAGGTGATTGTTTTTATAAAATTTTATTGTTTTATAAAAATAGTTACATAAAGGTCTACTCAAACTATTCATCTATCTATCTTTTCTTTATGCAGATCAGTAGGTAAAAGAAATCCACAGAATATCTTTTCAAAAGTTTATTATGAAGCATGTGATTAATTGACAGCATGCTCTGTCGGCTGTTGTTTTGTATGTTGAATGTTAATTGTGGTCCAGAGGTTACTATATGTTTTTACATTTAGATTATTCCAATTTTAGGCTACTTCCAAGAAATTTTCATCATTTAGTGGCACTTCTAACAAGGTATCAGATGGAAAAAAATGAAAACTATAAATTATTCCTGAAAGATTTAAGTAACATTTGCAGTTTAAACTATGCATTCAGCAGACCTCTTCAAGAGAGACTATTTCAAACCATGCAAATACAGTGACTATGATACATATATCAATATAAAAGATGGACGCAAGTGAGGCTGGAGAAACTGTAAATTTTTAACATTTGAACAGGTGGCCAACTTACCAAAATAACTTAAACCTTTATGATATCTTAACATGCTGAGACAGATCCTGGTGTTTTACAATGACATTAACATTAAAATTTCATTTTTTTCCTGCAGAGTTAATAATTAGCCGGTGTCAGTGAACAAAAATAGTGAGAACCCATCAATTTTTGGTTGTCATTTTGAAAGAGGAAGGGAAGATATTCTTCCTGTCATGGACCAATGAATCCTGTCTTGTGATGGTGCTAAAATAGAGAGCTCCGAATATGGAGGTGAGTAGCTTAGAATTCTATTGCTGGTATTATTTTAGGAATTATGAGAAGTAAATTATATCTTTCATTTTATAAAGTGAAAAGTTAGGGCATCTGTATACATCCAGATGCTGATTTAGTGTCAGTGCTTTATTCGAAGAGCAAAGATCAACATTATATTAAGCTAATGTTATAGTCAACTATCAAATTTCTCATTTTATAGTATGTATTACTTGATAAATTTACAGAATACTTAACCTACAGATCTCTAGGATAATCTAAATAAATACATTAATCCTAATAACCTATTTGGCTTGTTGGTTGGATGACATCCATAGTCTCTTATAAAATAAAGGGGAGTTGAGCTGAGCCTTTATCATTTACTGTTTTTGCCAATACTTGTATGTACAAAGGCAAGTGTGAGGATGGCGTGGCTACCCATTAAAGTGGCATTTAGAGATCTGTAGAAGCCATTTAGGGATAATATGTCTTGTTCCCAACCTCTTACTAGCTTATTTATCCACTTTATTCCTATGAGTAGTTTGTTGCTTCCTGAAATTCTCATTTCCGGAAACCTTGAACCCTTTGCTCCATATTCCTACCTTTAATAACTTCCTCCAGCCTTTGATTTTATTTTTCCCCTTTGTGTTATCTGCAGGCTGTATTCCTTAGCATACCAATCCCAGATTTTCTGTTAACTGGCATGTTTGCACATCCCCTTTGATCTCATAGTTTCTGAAGCTTTTTACCCTCCCAACCTAAATGCTTCAAAATACTTCACCGTGTGCATTCTTGTCCCAGTACCCAGTTTAAAAAACAAAGCAAAACAAAACAAAACAAAACAGAAAAACAGTATAATGAATAACTCAACTAAATTCATTAGTACAAAACTTTGAATTATAATTATCTGATATTGCCCAAACAGTATTTATGGCATTTATTTATAAAGCAAGTTTATTTTGTCTCACACCATCTTTTTCATTTTTTTTTTCTGGGACATATTTGCCCCAGCGACATTTTTCTCTCTTTTAGATGATGTGGTACCCAAGTCCTAATTTGGGAACCTGTTAATATGTTACCTTGCATGGCAAACAGGACTTTGCAAATGTGATTAAATCGAAAACCTTTACATAGAGAGATTATCCTGGATTATCTAGGTAGGCACGTGGTTTCTTAAAATTGGGGATCTTTCCTGACTGTGGAAAAATTGAGAGATGCAACATTTCTGATTCTGAATATGAAGGAAGGGGGCGATGAGTCAAGGAATGTGTGGGCTCTAGAGGCTGGAAAAAGATAAGGAAATGGATTATTTTACAGCCTCCTGAAAGAAACACAAACCCGCCAATATCTTGATTGTAACCCAGTGAGACCTGTATTGAACTTTTGACCCATAGAATTATAAAATAAAAAGTTTGTATTGGTTAAGTCACTAAATTTGTGGTAATGTGTTACGGTAACGATAGGAAACTAATACAGATGATAAAATCAGGTTCAATTTAATAACTAGATCAGTTCCTTTATAATAGGCAAAGCTCTGAGTTGATTTGTAGTTAAAACCACTCTTCTCTTCTTCGTCTCAAGCCTTTTCCAGGCAAGATAGTGTGTGTTTGGCTTCTACTTTATGTCTCTGTCATGTTTCTGTTCCTCTTCATCCAAGTAGTCACCTTCAGTTTCTGAGGCTTGCCAAATTCAAAAGAAGAAATTTGGAAACAAATGTGTCCTAGACTGATAACACCGTGGTCATCTATAATCTTTGCTCTTTGAACTTGGAATATGTTTCATTCTTTTTCTTTTGGGTACTTCTTTGCATTGTTGAAGACATCAACAGCCCAGTGCACTCCTGCGGTGTCCATTCCTTGTAAGTATTCAAATTGTCACCAGAATTTCTAAGTTTCTATGTTGGCTAGTCATGTGTTACATCTTTTGTAGCCCCAGGGATATGAAAGTTTACTGTCAGCCCTTATCAATTGCCTGAGCCTAGGTAATTCCCAAGCTGTAGTTAATCTTGTCCTGTAGATTTCTCAGACAATTATGTAGACACTGGTTTTCTGTTTCCTCATACTTTGTTTAGTATGAAAACCCCTACCCAAGTCTTACAATGTGGACCTTACAATTCTCCTCTCCCTTGTCTTAAAGTGAAAGAAGTATATCCTTCCCTTCTGGAGTTTGGGAATCACGGCAGATTGCCAGCAGTTCTCTCCAAAGAAATCATCCTCAGGGCGCCTGGGTGGCTCAGCTGAAGCGTCTGACTTCAGCTCAGGTCATGATCTCAGGGTCCTGCAATCAGGCCAGGCATTGAGCTCCATGCTCAGCGGGGTGTCTGCTTCTCTCTCTGCCCCTCACCCCACTTGTGCTCTCTCTCTCTCACACTCTCTCTCTCAAATGAATAAAAACCTTTAATTTTTTAAATAGCCATTTAATCAATTTTTAAATATCTACTTTGAACTTAGTTGGTCTCATTTTATCAAAACCTGAAAAGAAAGGACCCATTTTAAAAACCTTTTTCACATCACAAAACATTGTTGTAGATAGATTGATTCTGATATTAAATAATCATACTCTTTTATTATTTCTTCTCACGCGTTAGCTTATTTGTGATTCAACTACATTTTTACTCCCTTCTATGTTCTTTCATCTGTTAACTTCTCTTTCTCCTTTGTATTTTTCTCCCACACCTTTTTGTCCTACTGCATCAAAAACATAAATAGTCCTGCCAGGGTTCCTAACATTTCTTCATTCATTCAACCAATGTTTTGACTAAATGTTATTCACAAAAGATTGTGCTCATTGATAAGGATGATGTAGAGATTGATTATTCCACGTAACCTCAAGGAGCTTTTGATTTAATAAGGGCAATGACCTGCATAAGTAACTGTTCTATCTCTGAAATAAGAAATCTGTTAGTCTTCAAGTTTCTGCCTACATATCTTCATGATAGCCCTCTTTCATAGGGTAATTTCAGGGGTTCCACTATTTTATTAATTTACCAAAATTTTTCAAACATGCAAAATGGCCAATTTATCAAAAATATTTGGTCAGTGTGTTTACATATATTTAAATAAATATATCCATTTTGGAAGCCTATAATACTGATTTTCTCTTAGAGTAATTTAGGTTACAGTGTCAAGAACTCATTTTTATTCTTTTTTTTTTTTTTACCTAATTGATAGTCATATGCAAAGAAAAGTTAAGTTTTATCTGCTTTATTTTTATCTTTATCAGATAAATTTTATTATTTTTCTTTAACCTGAAAAGAAGGCATATAAAACTATGAAATAATTTCATTCTTTGCTTTCTCTATCCATGGGAGCTATACTGTCAGCCCTGTGCATCGTAGACCCCCAACCGGGCGCTTGCCAGGGGAACAATAAATTGCTACATGTTAAAACACATTGGATATTTCTTTTTATTCTTGATCAGTTGAGTATGGGTCTTCTTATTCCACTTTTCATAGTAAATGTGAACCAGGTTAGAGTCTTGTCTTTTTCTTGTTCTTTAGTAATTCCAAATTCCAAACAAGAAAAAAAAAAAAAAAAGAAAGAAAATGTAAGTAAATGGAGGAAGAAAAAAAAAAAGATAGCACTATTGGCTTCTTATCATTTGCCCTCATTTTTTTTTTGCCCCAGAGAATTAAATTCCTCCTCCTAATGAATTTCTGTGCATTCTTGAATATTCAAAATTGCTATCTCCTGATAGTTCTCATTTAGCAATTCCAACAGATATGCAAAAGTAAGACAAATTAATATCTTCAGCATTTTCTAAATAGTTCATTATGTATGTATCAGTTTTAGAAAGTATTCAAAGCTCATGTTTTTCTCTTATCTCAAATTTTATGAAAAACAAAAACAAAAAAACCCCCAAGGGAATTGTTTCTGCCATATCCATAGAACATACACAACTTTAGCATATGTGGAAATGGAAGATTTCAAAATAATTTCTTGAAAAGAAATTATATAATTTTATAATATATTGCATTAAAAATTTTTGTACCAACAATATTATCTTGGAACTATTATGTTTAGGTGGTTTCCTCACTGGGAACCAATCTTAGAAAACTTTTTATAGAAGGATATAATAAAAATGTTTTCTAAAGCACACAAAAAATGTCTATAGTAAGCACGTATGATAAAAATTACTTTTTAGCTTCTCTTGGATTAACAAAGAATTTGAATGAATCATTACAAGGTAATTTTAAGCAAATTCAATAACACTGCCTCCTAGCAATGAAATAGAGCATGATAAGCACAAGTCTTCCTGCTTTGCTAAGAGCAAACACAGCAGGGTCATTCTCTGTGAACTGTCACCCCTGATGTGTGACTTTATGCCACTGAAAGAAGCATCTAGATCTGTTGACAGAATGACCCTGGGGGAACTACACTGTTAGAAATCACAAGTAGCAATAACAACCATTGGAATCAAGCCTGTAAATGCAAATGAATGTGGAAAGGCTACAAATAAGATCAAAGCGCATATCCTAGGTCAGAAAAAGAAACTGTCAGTTCAAAATGATGAGTCAAATTGTTTCCAAGGTATTCCTCTCTGACATATTTAAATCTACAAGCATAGCTCCTAGAATGAATGTTTCAGAAGGCAATTCTCATTATCACACTGAGATTTCCAAATGCATGTTTTAAAATTAGCATATATTGTGCATTTTTAGCAAAATATTTTGTGGCTGTATGTTAGAAAACATAAACAAGAAAGTTGAAACCAGCCATCAGATTTGTTACACATGTATTTGTGTACATTCATCAGTAAATATTAAAGAAAAAAATTGCCTTGAGTACAGCGCCTGCAGTGATTCTACTTGGTTTTAGAAAGAATGTATTTGGGGGAAAATTTTTTTAAGTTGTAGCATATTTACTTAGAGAAAATATCATCTTGATGAGTGAGTGAAAGTACTTCACATTTATAAAGTATTAAATGATAAAAAGAACTGATTTCTAAACCTTGTAATTTTTTCCCCCAATAGATGGAAAACTAGCATAGGTTTCTGGCTTTTTTCCCTGAAACCAACAGAATCCTGAAGATGTCATATGTTGATAACTCTCTTTTTGTTTCCCTCACTCACACGTACATACATGTCTGCATGCACGTGCGTTTGTGTGTGCATGCACACACACACTACGAGAAATCTGCAGGTATTCTAGAAATGGTTTTATCCCCTTGGTGTGTAGGTGTGTGGATGTGCCCAGAGTACATCTGCGTGTGTGTGTGTGTGTTCTGTAACTACAGAGAGCTGTAAATGAAATATTGGGCATAGACTAGGGGAGCATCTTAGTAAGATGTGGATTAATACACTGTTGTGGGAGTGTATCGAGATGGCACTAATTTAGAAAACAGATATTACTTGCTAAAATTGAGGATGCGCATATGATATATATTAGTCAGCTCTGGCTGCCGTAAAAGAAAAGCATTTTTAGTAAGTAATAATGTTATAAACATAGACACAGTGTCATTATATTTGAGAAATGAAAGTTTAAATACAATGAGATAACACCATATAATAGCAAACATTAAAAAGTGACACAATTTCCGGTGCTGGTGAGACCGTAAGCAATTCCAAAAGAGCTCTTTGGAAATACTATTAAAATGAAGTGTTTGTATATGCTATATACTAGTAATGTTATTACAAAGTATTTAACCCAGTAAATCTATGGGATGCATATATAAGGAGTCACATTTAAGGCATTCACCAAAATATATTGATAAGGTTAGAGAGAGGTATTAGTTCATTCATTATAGAGAAATGTAAAAGTAAAATGAGTATATGTACTTGATGAAAATGCATGCAGCACTCAGAAGTAATGAACTAGCTGTATACACAGAGGCCTTATATTGTTAAATGAAAAAAATAGACAATTAGGATACTATTAATGTATATTTCAATGTATACACTCTGAAACTGAAATCATATTTTTAAGAATAGGTGGATAGGTGGAAAACCCATTCATGGAAGGTAGTTTAGAAGGGTGTTTTATATATATGTAGATTTTTACTGTGTAAACGAATTGTGAAAAATATATTAGGAGGACATATGTTGAATGCAGTATTGTGGGTGCATTGGTGAATGTGGGGTAAGGAGAGGGAAAAGGAATAGAAACAAAACAACCCCCCCAAAAGAGATACAATACAAGCTAAGCTTTGAATGAAGGTATGTTAACAAATTTTGTGGACATATTAGAAGCAGACATTATATGATGTGCTTTCCAGAGTGTTACTTAGGTTAGTACTCCAGAAATTCTGAAATTAATTTCCTAGGGCACTTACTATGTTGACATCCACACATTTTTTAAATTGAACAAATTCAAATGATTCATTTCTTTTACCTTTTAACTTCCATCCCTTTAGACATTTCCTGTTTTGGTAGTGACACCAATCGTTCAAAGCTATAAATTGTTCTAATCTAAATTCTCTACCTCACCCTCAGCTTTTTTTCATCTGGATTACTATAGCCACCCAAGTGGTCTCTAATGCCTTCCTTTAATCATTCTTTTTGTCCTGCCCAGATGGATGACTTTAAAACAGAAATATGACTTATTACTCCTATTGGAGACTAAGTTCTATGAAGCAAGGTACTTGCTTTGTCTTGCTTACCATTGTATCTCCAACACCGAAAACAATGCCCGGGGTATAATAGCCACTCACGTCTTACTTACTGGATGCATAGTTTGCTGGGTAGCTTTTAAATACTTCTTAGACTATCTCAACTTTAGTGGATATCTCTTCTCTGATTAGATTATAAGAAATACCGACTTGCATCTTGCATCTTGGTAGCACTCTTTTTTTCCCCCCTTGCTTTAATGAAGCAAATTGCCATGTTGGGAAATGTTAGAAGGCAGAGGAGTTTCAGTAATGTATTCTCCAAACTGAGAAGGTGCTTTAATCCTGAAAAACGAAGCCACTCCGTATGGTTTACTGAGTTTTATTCAAGGTAACTCACTGACTGGGGCAGTTGATCAGGGCACTATGCAGCTATTCTCCACCCCCATTCTCTCCGCCCATTTTCCACAACTTAATCCCCAGCTTTCTTGGAGTGAGGGGCGAGGTGGTGAGGTCACAGGGCAGTTATCTAAGTGGCGCCACCTGTGTGCGGGGGGCTTGCTGGTTATTTAAAGTAGCACCATCTGTGCACCAAATGAGAGCACAAGACGGAGGGCTGCAGACGGAGTCGGTGTTGGTGCTCCTGCAGGAAGGTAAGCGTTCTAATCACCAGCTCCAATGTGTGGGCGCAGGGGGTGCACCCACACCACCAAGAAATTCTTAGACACAAGTTAGGTGTCCTACAATTCAGCTCAATTCTGACACTGTCTACGTGGAGATAGCATCAGATTCCAGAGGTTTAGGGACTCAGCCCCCAGGACTGTCCCCCACTTCAGATGCCTGATGAAGTTCAGATTGCTACTTGTATTTCTGACCTACTGGCTATCAGAGATTCCCACGAACCCTTTCTTAGGTTCAATTAATTTGCTAGAGTGGCTTACGGGATTCAGGAAACAAGTTTATTCACTAGATTACTTGTTTATTATAGAAGATATTAATGGATACAGTCAACAGCCAGGTGAAGATATATATGGCGTGAGGTCCCCCAAAAAGGAGTTTTTGTTCTTGTGGAGTTTGGGGACCTGTGTGTTGGTACGTGGAACTATTCTGGTTCACCGATCTGTTAAGTCCTCTGAACCCCCTTCTTTTGTGTTTTTTACAGAGGCTTCGTTACATAGGCATTAAATCATTGCTTAAAACATTGCTTAAAACTGATTCAACCTCCAGCCCCTCTGCCCTCCCTGGAAATTGGTTGGAAGTTTCCAACCCTCCATTCATTAGTGGTTCCTTCTGGTAATCAGCCCCCGTACCCCCCCTTCTCTAGGAGATTTCCAAAGGTCATCTCATTAATATAAAGTCAGTTGTGGTTGAAAGGGGCTTGTTATGAATTAAAAAGACATCCATTTCACCTTTATGGCTCTGAAGCTTTTTAGGAACTGAGAATAAGAGACCAAATATTATTTAAAAAAAAAAAATGCTTCTGTTGCTCTTTCGGGAAATTCCAAGGGTTTGGGGAGCTGTAAGCCAGGGACTTGAAGTAAAAATATAGATGAAATATATTTTGGTCATCTCATATATTTCTTATAAATCACCATATCTCAGGAGGGCAATACTGTAGAGAGCTGAGGGCAGCCCCTGGCCAACAAGCACCTAGGAAGTTAGGCCTTCAGACCAAAAAATGAAAAGGAATTGCATCCTGCAACAGCCGTATAAGTAATCTTGGAAGCAGACCCTCAGTAGACATATTGAAAGAAAAATGGAATGAATGAAATAATTCATTATTTTCTCATAACATCCATGATTCTTTTAATAGTATTTTCTCTGGATAATTTTACCCAAAGGATATACATTCTATTGCATAATACAGTAGTGCTCACTTATGTATTAGAATGACAACTTCTGCCAAACTGCCACCCTCTCTCAACTCTGTCCCTGATGAAATACAAAAGAAATGCACAATGCCTTTCCTATGATTTTAGTAAGTGTGAAAGAGATACATTTCATAAAAGCAGTAATAAGTTATAAAATATCCTCTCACAGTTGCCTCTGATACGGGTTTTTGTATACACGTGTAGAGGAGGGACAGTAGTATTTTAAAATATATAAAATATTTCCTTATTTTGTACAACAAATTTATAATCATCTTGATTTTTTATCCTCTTAGATTAATTACCTAGAATTACTAGGAAGTAACTTTGAAATTTGTTTTCATCATTAAGATTTTACATTCTGTTTTTAAATTCTATCTCAGATCAACTGATGTTTTGTTTCATTGTTTGAGTATCTTAAGCAGAACTGTTTGCTAAGAAAAATTTTTTGGATATAGTTTTCAGGGGACATATTTGTTTTCCTACTGACTGACAATCCAAGTTATAGTTTCTCAGGGCATTTTTCTTTGTCTCAATTCCCCAGCTGCCAATCAGTGGGGAAATCAACGGAAGTAGTTGGATTACTTTATCAGTGTTCAGTAAAAATCAGATACCCTTCATTTATTGAATTTCTGTTGCATTCTGAAACTAGTATTGCATTGTTCTATTGTGAGTTGTGGAAAAACTTGAAAAAGAAATACAAAAATGAAAGTGAAATTCACTTTGGAAATAAGCTACAAAATAATTTTTTAAACCCAAATGATGAGAAATTTAGAAACAAAAACTTTGTAACTATTTATACATTTGTATTTATACAAATGTATTTATACAAATGTATTTATACGTTTGTAACTATACATTTATACATGTAACTATTTACCCATTTATACAATGGAAAACATCTTTAAGCTGTGGGCTCCATATTAGTAAATGTTTAATTGTAAGTTGCTTTATATTGTTTATTTTAAAAATAAATTGGAGTTTATTTGGATATAACTACAGTAAAAGAGAGTTTTTGCTTGCACTGGGCCTAGAAGTACTATATTCCAAATAAATTTCCCCTTATACAAAACTTAGTTACGTTATACAGCTTTTCAAAAATCGAGTTTAAAGCATTAACTCATTTTAAATTTTCATTTTTCTAAGGGAAAGACATTATTTTATTGTGAAATATTTTTTTGTTTGCTAGTATTTGACTTAAAAAAATAAAATTTAATATTCATGAATTTTAGAATCTGATTCTTAGTCTTAGGCATCTTGTTTAAATACCATGTAATGTTTGAACACCTTCAATATCTCCAAATATTCATATTTTTATTAAAGACTTCAGGGACTGGTATGCTAGGTAATCCACATTCTGAGGCAGTTCAATCATGTTTGGATAATTCTGTTGGCAAAAGATGACTTTTTATAGTCTTCTGTAGCTTCCCCCTCACCATTGATTCTTTTTTTTTTTTTTCTTTTTTTAAAGATTTTTACTTATTCATTTGACAGAAAGAGGGAGCCAGAGGGCACAAGCATTGGGAATGGTAGAGGGAGAAGGAGAAGCAGGCTCCCAATGTAGCAGGGAGCCTGATGTGGGGCTCAGTCCCAGAACCCTGGGATCATGACCTGAGCCAAAGGCAGATGCTTTAACTGACTGAGCCACGCAGGCAGCCCCCCCCCCCCCCCCCCGTATTAATTCTTATTCTGTCCTATGAACTCTTACTTGGAAATAAAGAAAGTGCCTTCCATATGCTAGTCTTCAATGTAAATGTTATATTACAAAATGTCCCCAGTTTAACTCTCCCCACTTTTTGAGCTATGCTACATAGCTTTTAGTTTTCATTTTATCCTATATTCATTTTCATTTGTATTTTTATGATATTTTAGAATTGTGTTTACTAGAACAGAATGCAGTTTTCTAAGTAAAGGAAACTTACAATAGTGTGATTATGTATGCCTTAAATCTCAATGAACTACCTGAAATTGTGTGCAAAATATTATTTTCATGAACATACTTTCTGAGGATGAAGTGCCATAATTTTCATCAGTGTCCAGAAACGTTGGAAGTCCCTCAGAGTCTGACTAATTTGTAAGACAGTAATCACTACGTTTTAGATACCCTACTAGCCAAAAAAAATAAAAAAAATAAAAAAAATAAAAAAGGACAGTTGTGAACATGTGTGCTTTCTTGGATTTTACATTAATAAGAAAACATGAATTTTTTAAAGAAAAGTAGACTGTCTAAAATTACATGTACATCCAATCCCCGTTATTGGCAGATTCTGTATTTGAATATTCACCTGCTGGCTAAAATGTATTTGTAACACCAAATCTGTACTCATGTGCTTTCACTGTATGTCATTCATGCACAGGTGCATACCAGTGAGAATTTGCATCACCCAAATGCAAGTTCCCGGCTAAATAAGGTGAACAGGTGAGGCTCTGCCTTCTTATTTCAGCTCTCATACTGTGAACAAGTATATTTTTTATGGTCTGCGTAATGCCACATTTCCACATTGGTCTTTTTTGTTGTTGGTGGTGATTTAACTTTTTCAGATGACCCCCAAGCATAGTACCAAAGTACTATCTGGTGTTCTTAATCACGAGAAGATTGTTTTGGGTCTTATGGAGAAAATATTTGTTAGATTAGCTTTATTCAGGCATGTGTTATACTGCTGTTGGTGTGATTTTAATGTTAAAGGGTCAGTAATATATCAGTATATATAATAATAGTCAATGATAATGTAAGTTGACTTTAAACAGAAACACACATAAAATGAGGTTATGTATTGATCAGTTGGTAGAAATGTGGCCAGAAGCTCATAAGAACCTGTATTTTATCTGGGAGCAATGGTTTAATATTCACTAATTTAGTGTTTCCAGCAACTTTCTAGAACATGACTACCAACTACCATGAGTAACTAGAATCAACTGTATACACACATATTATGTTAAATGAAATAATCTCAAACACTTATCACACATCATTTTATCTCTACTTCAGTGATTGCTGTTTTGGAACTAAGTATAAAACTTTGACATTATTCTATTAAATTTTAGCCCATTCTTTTTATCTACCAGAAGTTTTTTTTAGAACAGAGTTATAAGTCTTTGTGTGTATTTATCCAACTGATTGAAAGTTCTTCTAAGTGTTGTGACCATATTTTCTGGTCATGTCTAAAATTACATCATTAAGAGTGTTGTCCATTTGTCTGAAATACAAATTATTTAATTAAAAAATATTTATTGAAATTCTGTTTCAAAGTATTTTATCATTTACCTCAAAGTTAAAAAGATGAAGCCAAGAGTTTTATCAGAGAATTTGCAGTCAAGTTGAATGATTTGGGCAGGATGAAATGCAATTGTTGTTTAATGGAACAAGACGCCACATTTTGTAGTCAGAAAACTGATGTTCAAGTGCCAGTTTTATAACTTACCAAGTGCATGATTTTGGTGAAATCAGTTTGCTTGTGGGCTTTAATAACTTAATTGTATCTAACACAGCTAGAGTCAGGATTAAATGAGCTCGTATGGGGGGAACAGTTTGTAAAGTAGTAGCAAAATTTACAGTTGCTTTTAAGAAGGTAAGTTTACAAGTATATTAAAAAGCATGAGTGTTTTAAGATAAATATGGAATTTTGTTTCAATGTCAAATGCCTTTTGTCTGCTTAGATAATTATGAGTGGATAAATCTATGATGTCTTTATTGGTACAGATAACATAGGAGGTATAACTTTGGTAGAGTAAAATGATTAGCTGTATTTTGTGCACAGACAGTTCAATTTTTCTATAGAGGATAGGAAAGTAATAGAATAGTAAAGTTAAAAAGAGCCTCATTTTGAACATTATGGATGTTATATGAGCCTTTGCTAATAATTTTTTAGTCTCGAGAGAGATTATAGGTTTTTAAGTTGACATATGAAGATAAATCTAAGAACTATGTAGGGTGGACTGAAATGGGAAGATGCTGAAGGAGGAGAGAACAACTGTATATTAGTTCAAGGATGAAGTAACTTTAGACTGAATTAAGATGGTGGTAGCCTGAATGAAAATGAAGTCTAAAAAAAGAACAGACAGGATTTTTAAAAATTTCTTTATTTGATTTTCAAATTATGGAAATAATGTGTGCATATGTTAACAATTGAAATACAATATAAAATAGAGAAATGCAAAGCTCATCATTTCTCTTGCTCTTTTTTCCAGAATGCGCACACATATATACACAAAGCTCTCTCGTGTCCTGGAGCTAATTGGTTTTTATCCCCCTAGCGTGTATCTTTACACTGTGTTATCTCTACTTGAGTAGAAATATGCAAGCATGTGTGTCCATATGTTGAGAATTATTTGCTTTTTTCCAAATGAGAATCCTACTATATGCACTGGCGCTTTAGATGATTTTTTCAAAACTTGGTGATTGATTTGATGATTGATGATGGTTTAAGAGAGGAGAAGAAATCAGGGATAAAATAAATTTCCAGCACAGATAACTAAACAATAGATCCTTATAAGGAATAGGAAAAATGGGAGAAAGAAGTACTTTTTGTTAGAAAAAGGTAAATAAAGTATCATTTTAATATTTTATACTGAAATAGATTATTCAGTTAATCCAATGGATAAATTAAGAATAGTGGCTCCATATTTGTGTCTTCATAAAAAATAGTCCAAAAAGGTTCTAGTCCCTCTCCTTTCCCATCAGCCTTCTTCATTTATTTCATTTATTCAACATTTACTTAGCATTTGGTATGTGAAAGAGAAGTTCTTTGTTTTCTTTGCCTTAATAGGACTTGCATTGTCTGGGTGAGATACAGAATATGTACAAATAAGCAACAGGCAAACAGAAAATGGATAGAAAAATGATTTTTAAAGATGATAACTGATATCAACATTATTAAACAGAGAGCTATAAAACAGAGAATGGAAGCAGATAGGAGAGGTGACATTTGTGTTCAAATCTAAGTGATTTAATGAGAGCCAGTCTTATACAGGCTTCTGAATTGCTTTTTCTTTTATACTCACACAGACACACACACACACATTTGTATGTTGTATGTTGTATATGTAATTCTAATATGTGTATGTGTGTATATGTGTCTATATATACATATATACACATCTGTACGTACACACACACACACACACACACACACACACACACACACACACCCCTGAGCTGCTATAAACAAATTATCACAAACTTGGTGATTTAGAAAAACAGGAAGTTATTTTCTCATAGTTCTGGAGACCAAACTGCGGTAGGGCCATCTCCTGTCTCACTGGGGGGTTCTGTGTGGGAGAATCCATTTCTTGCCTCTCGGCGTTGGATGGTTCCAGGTGTTACTTGATTTGTAACTGTATCACTGCTATCTCTGCCTCTGTAGCTACATTACATTCTACTCTTATCTATCAAATCTCCCTCTGCATCATGCTTATAAGAACATCTGTCACTGGATTTAGGACATATCTGGATAATCATTTCCTTCCAGAATCCTTGATGAATCACATATTTTGCCATATAAGGTAATAATCACTCTTAATCATGTAAGATAATATTCACAGGTTCTGTGAATTAGGATGTGGATATATATTTTTGGTGGCCATCCTACATCCCACTACACTACAGTTTATATACTGTTTAATATACCATTGTTGCCTATACAGTCCAGTTTTCCAATCATTTGTGAGAAATTTTTCCTTTTTTTTCTGATTCTATACTGATGATCACAAAATAGGTGCTTATTAAATAGGCATTTAATTAGTCAGACTTTCTGTTAAAAAATCAATGGCATGTTTGAGGAAATGTGAGAGTGACAAGGGGAAAGAAGAATATAATATGGAAGTAGTAGGAGAGCCAGCGTTGAGCTGAAGTTTACCCTGAAAAATCTGTCATTCACATGGGAGCCTGATAGCAGTGAACGTTATCATTTTTATTTGTGAAAACATCATGTATTTATTTCTTCTCGGATATTTTATCTTACAGGTATTTCTGTCTCCTGTAGTTCATAAACTATTTTATAGTTTCTTCCTCTGAATTTATATTAAAATGGCAAAATAAAGGGTTAACAGGATAAACTCCTAGGGGGCATCAAGGACATCAGTCTGTATTATGAGCCTTCATTCTCCATAATTTAAAAAAATGGTTTAATAAAACTCAGCAGCTACATAACAGATGTTTCATATGTTCTATGAATAAATAAATGGGTGAATTAGTGAATTAAAGTTGTTAGATGCTAATTCATGGCCAGTATAATAAGAGGGAAAGAAGATCCCAACATAGAGGAGGGCAAGTCATCTTAGCCTAATAATTTTGGTTTTTTTTCCAAGCAAATTTAATAAGAATTATATTCAGTAAAAAAAAAAAAAAGTGATTGAGAACATTTTTATCCTAGGCTATGTTGCCTGTTAAGCAATGAACTACATAATGATTATGGCTATGACTTAAGACATTTTAACTCATTTGAAATCAAACTTTTTTTGGTCAAAATTACATGATAGCTATCTTTAATTCAAATTTCTGTTGGATATTGACAAGGTGTTTATTCCAAAGCTGCCTTTTTTATTTAAAATGGAAAAGAAAGACTGATTTTTGTTATGTTTGTAATTATACAATCATTCAGCTACTGATCGGGGGCTTATGTGAAGTTAATAATAAAATGCTAATTTCTGAGAATATATGAAAATGATGGGGAGTAACTAAGAAAGGTAAGGGAACTTAAGAAATTGTGACTTTCAGTTTATTTCCAAGAATCTCTAGTCCATAGGGTGGTAAACCCTCTACTTACTAAAAATATTTAGATGCAGTTTTAGCTGGAATTGAGGTGTCAAGATTAATTGAAGTATTTGTTGAAGTTATAATGAATGTTGTTTATAAGACTGAGGATTGCTACAGGCTTATATGGAATTCTTTTGGCTACTAGGCATTATTACATTTCAGTGGTGTTATTTAAAAAAAAGGAGGAGGGAGAGCAACTTATACATTTTTAACATTTTCATCAGAATTGTACTAAACTCTATAACACATATGTCACAGAATCATGAAGAAGGGAACTAACATTTCTGATGGGATATGAATCATATCACACAATATCTTTATTTCAAATACTCATAATTAGGATAACAGTAGAAGGAAATAGATATGACAGATACTTCTAAAAGCTCTGCTTTAAAATTTATGAATCTCATTTGGATGCAGATATCTAGTCAATCATGCATCTCTGGGATTTCTTAGCTCTTGCTAACAGAGAGGTAAGACAATTATAATTATGTGTCACATTCCATACATTCATTGCAATACAAAAGTTACATATGCCATAACGAAAGTTAATAATTCCAAATATTGTCCAAGGCATAAAAATGTTTAAGACTAAGATATAGTGCTTTATTAATACATGCCTCATTTTCTCCACGAGAGCATATACTCACTACGCACTAATTGGTTATCAAAACAGACACAGTAACAAGACTGAGAAAGAAACAAACAAGAAAAATTGTTGACAGTTATGTCCATACAAAAACCAGCATGAAAATATTTATAGCAGCATCATTAATAGCCCAAAGATGGAAACAACCCGAATGTCCATCAGTTGATGAATGGATAAAAATGTCATATATATCCATACAATAGAATATTTTTCAACTACAAAAAGGAATGAAGTACTGATACATGGTACAACATGGATGAGCCTTGAAAAGACATTGTTTTAAGTGAAAGAAACCAGTCACAAACTATCACATATTATCCCACTCAAATGAAATATCCAGAATAAGAAATCTATAGAGACAGAAAATTAACTTAGTGGTTGCTTATGGCTGGGGAGATGGGATGGGAAAATAGTGGATGATAGCTTAAGACCACAGGGTTTCTTTTTGAGGTGATGAGAACATTCTCAAATTGACTGTTGTTATGGTTGCACATTTCTGTGAAATACTAATAACCATTAATTGTATGCTTTCAATTGGTGAATTGTATGGAATATGAATTCTATCTAAATCTGCTAAAAGAAAAGTAGTATGGACAGTACCCCTATGTCCCACACTGAGTTTCCCTTTTATTAACATCTTATATATATACGGTACATTTGTCAAAAATAATGAACATATATTGATGTATTATTATTACTAGTGTCCATGTTTATTCCAATTTTCCTAATTTTTTTTTTAAAAAAAGAACTTGTTTTTCCCTTCTAGGATCCCATCCATGATTCCACATTACAATAGTCTTATCTCCTTTGATTCTTATTGGTTTTGCCAGTTTTTTAGACTTTTCTTATTTTGATGGCCTTGAACTCTGGTCAGATATTTTATAGGTTGTCACTCGTTGGAAATTGTTTGATGCTTTTCTCACTGAGGTAATGTGTTTTTGGAGGAAGATCATAAAAGTAAAACGCCATTCTCATTACATTAGTCAAGAGTACATATTATCAATATGACTTATCACTGTTGATGTTAATCACCTGGCTTGAGGTAATGTTTGTCAGTTTTCTCCATAAAGTTACTATTTTTACCCCCTTCTTTTTTTACTTTTGAAAGGAAATCACTGTGCATACCCTACACTAAACAAATAGAAGCTATGAGCCACCTGTTAAGGGTGAAGTATCTACATACGTTATTTGGGATTATTTTGCATGAGAGATTTATTTAATCACTTATTTATTCAATCCTATTTATATTAGAATGGACTTGGGGATATTTGTTTTATACCTTAATGATTCCATACTACTGTCTTTATTTTGTTGCTGAATTATTGCTATTTTTCAGTGGGAGCTCTTTTAGAATATTCCAGTGTTCTTTTACACATCCCCATCATTGGGGTTTTCTTTATATAATTTTTCTTCCCCAAACTTTTAGCCTTTCTGGCAGTGCAAGATACTCTGTGCCATTTTGTGTATTTCCTGCCCCAGTCCTAGAATCAGTCATTTCTTCAGTTATCCTTGGTTTATTTTATTGGAAAATCGTATTAGAAACCAAGATCTGGCTACTTAGGTATGCTTGCTGCTCTGGACTGTTTTTGCACCTAGGTTCTTTTAGCCAACAGGAGATACATGCGTGTAGCACATATTTATAAATTGTTCTATGTATAACCATCTGTGTATTAAATGAAACCTGACTTAATACTGATATATCCAACTCTAATCCATTACCACACAGATCATTCTATTTTCTTCCTCTTGTTTACCTGAAACTGCGCATTCTAACCATGAGGCATCTGGATTTAACACTCTCTGTCTTCCATTTTCTTAATGAAAATATGTGTTCAATTACAGTATACCTGTAAAATGGTTTCAGAATTATTTTTTTCCAGTTGTATTGAGATATAATTGACATATAACATTGTGTAAGTTTAATTGACATATAACATCATGTAAGTTTAAGTTATACATGATTTTTATATGTATATATTGCAAAAAGATTATGAAAATAAGATTAGTTAACACATTCACTATCTCACATTTTTTTTTTCCTGTGTAGTGAGAACTTTAAAAAATTGCTCTCTTATCAACTTTCAAATATATGCCCTGCCATACCACTGTGGAAAAACTACTCTATCAGCTAGAGTATAGTACTTCTGTGCAGCTTCTTTTGCCTTTAGTCTTACAGAATCTATTTTCAAAGTAACTTAGGACAGCCTATTATTCCCCACTCCTTTTAGTGAGCTTGTTTTATACATTTGTGATACATTTATATTCTTTATCACATTCTGTATTCTACCTAGGGAATCCCTGATCTCCTAAATGCTTTATTTTTATTTTTTTAAAAGATTTATTTATTTTAGAGAAAGAGGGAGAGAGTAAGCATGAGCAGGGGGGAGGGGCAGAGGGAGAAGGAGAGAGAGAGAATCCTAAGCAGGCTCTCCGCTGAGTGTGGAGCCAGTGATCCAGATCTCACAATCCCAAGATCATAACCTGAGCCAAAATCAAAAGTTGGTCACTCAATCAACCAAACCACCCAGGTACCCCTAAAGTTCCTAATATATATATTTATATATATAAATCTGTTTGTAATTATATGTAAGATATATATCACATATACATAAAATATGTATATATATGTGTTTGTGTGTGTGTGTGTGTATGTATCTTTATTTACTTTTGTGTTCTAAAATTTCATGACTTTTGACCAATGCTTAATTTGGTATCCTACAGAATAGATTAACTGCCCTAAAATAGTTTTTATGTTTCACTTTTGCGCTCCCCAGCCCCGTGGCAATCACTGCTGTTTATTGTCTCTGTAGTTTTGCCTTTCTCAGAATGAAATATAATTGGAATCATACATTATATTGCTTTATGAGACTAGCTTCTTTCATTTATAAATAAGAAATTAAGATTTATCCATGTATTTTCATGGCTTGATAGCTCATTTTATCACTGGATAATATTCCATTGTATACATAAGCTACAGTTTGTTTATTTCCCTATGGAAGAACATATTCATTGCTTTCATTTTTTGGTGATTATGAATAAAGCTGCTATGCACATCCATGTGCAGATTCTGTGTGTGTGTGTCTGGGCGTAAGTTTTCAAGTCAGTGTGTGAATTCCTAGCAGTGCAAGAATTTACATAGATGTAAGTAGATGTTTAATTTTGTAAGAAACTGCCAAACTGACATCCAGAGTAGCTGTATCAATTTTTATTCCCACCAGCAACTAATGAGAGCTCCTGTTGCACCATATCATTAGTACATTTATCATAGTACATTTGTTTCTTGTTTAAATTGTAGCCATTATAAAGTATGTATTGGAAAAAGAAATTGTTTTAATTTGCAATTCCCTAAGGACAAATTATGTTAAACATCTTTGCATACGCTTATTTGCCCTCTGTGTTTTTTTTAGTGTGTTATCTATTTAGATATTTGCCCATTTTAATTGGATTTTTTTCTAAATATTTAAGATTTTTTGTGGTATATTTTATTTTTATTTTTTAATTTAAATTCATTTAGCCCACATATAGTACATTATTAGTTTCAGAGGTAGTGTTCAATAATTCATCAGTTGTATATAATAACACCCAGTGCTCATCACATCACGAGTCTTCCTTAATGCCCATCAGCCAATTACCCCATCCTCCCACCCACCTCCCGTTCAGCAACCATCAGTTTGTTTTTTATAGTTAAGAGTCTCTCATGGTTTTTCTCCCTCTCTGATGACTTCCCATTCAGTTTTCCCTAACTTCACCTATGATCCTCTGTGCTGTGTCTTATATTCCACATATGAGTGAAACCTTATGGTAATTGTCTTTCTCTGATTGACTTATTTTGATCAGCATAATACCCTCCAGGTCCAACCACATCTTTGTAAATGGTAAGTATTCATCCTTTCTGATGGTTGAATAATACTCCATTGTATATTTATACTGTATCTTCTTTATCCATTCATCTGTTGAAGGACATCTTGACTCTTTCGCACACAATAGTTTGGCTATTGTGGATATTGCTGCTATGAACATAGGGGTGCAGGTGCCCTTTTGGATCACTACATTTGTATCTTTGGGGTAAATACCTAGGATTGCAACTGCTGGGTCATAGAGTACTTCTATTTTTAACTTTTTGAGGAACCTCCATACTGTTTTCCAGAGGGCTGCACCCGTTTGCATTCCCACTAACAGTGTAAGAGCATTCCTCTTTCCCTGCATCCTCACCAACATTTGTTGTTTCCCAACTTGTTAATTTTAGCCATTCTGACTGGTGTGAGGTGGTATCTCACTGTGGTTTTGATTTGGATTTCCCTAATGCCAAGTGATGTGGAACATTTTTTCATGTGTCTATGGGCCATTTTGATGTCTTCTTTGGAGAAATGTCTGTTCATGTCTACTGCCCATTTCTTGATTGGATATTTGTTTTTTTTTTGGGTGTTGAGTTCCATAAGTTCTTTATAGATCTTGGATACTAGCCCTTTAATTGATACGTCATTTTCTAATATCTTCTCCCATTCCGTAGGTTGCCTTTTAGTTTTGTTGACTGTTTCCTTTGTTGTGCAAAAGGTTTTTTATCTTGATGAAATCCCAGTAGTTCATTTGCTTTTGTTTCTCTTGCCTCTGGAGATGTGTCTAGTAAGAAGTTCATACAGCTGAGATCAAAGAGGTTGCTGCCTGTGTTCTCTAGGATTTTGATGGATTCCTGTCTCACATTTAGATCTTTCATCCATTTTGAGTTCATTTTTGTGTATGGTGTAAGAAAGTGGTCCGGGTTTCATTCTTCTGCATGTGGCTGTCCGGTTTTCCTAACACCATTTGTAAAAGAGACTGTCTTCCATTGGATATTGTTTCCTGCTTTGTCAAAGATTGGTTGACCATAGAGTTGAGGGTCCATATCTGGGTTCTCTATTCAGTTCCTTTGATCTGTGTGTCTGTTTTTGAGCCAGTACCATACTGTCTTGATGATTACATCTTTGTAATAGAGCTTGAAGTCTGGCATTGTGATGCCACCAGCTTTGGTTTTCTTTTTCAACATTCCTCTGGCTATTTCGGGTCTTTTCTGGTTCCATACAAATTTTAGGATTATTAGATCCAGCTCTGTGAAAAGTGTTGATGGTATTTTGATAGGGATTGCATTGAACGTGTAGATTGTTCTGTGTTGCATAGACATTTGAACAATATTTATTCTTCCAATCCATGAGGATGGAATTGTTTTCCACTTCTTTGTGTCTTCCTCAGTTTCTTTCATAGATATTCTGTAGTTTTTAGAGTACAGGTAATTTATCTCTTTGATTAGGTTTATTCCTAGGTATCTTATGGTTTTTGTTTTATTCCTAGATATCTTAAGGCAATTGTAAATGGGATTGATTCCTTAATTTCTCTTTCTTCTATCTCATTGTTAGTGTATAGAAATGCAGCTGATTTCTGTGCATTGATTTTTATATCCTGCCCTGTTGCTGAATTCTTGTGTGAGTTCCAGCAATTTTGGGGTGGAGTCTTTTGGGTTTTCCATGTAGAGTAGCATGTCATCTGTGAAGAGTGAGAGTTTGACTTCTTCTTTGCCAATTTGAATGCCTTCTATTTCTTTTTGTTGTTTGATTGCTGAAGCTCGGACTTCTAGTACTATGTTGAACAATAATGGTGAGAGTGAGCATCCCTGTCGTATTCCTGACTGTAGGGAAAGCACTCAGTTTTTCCCCATTGAGAATGATATTTGCTGTGGGGCTTTCTGTAAATGGATTTTATGATATTGCAGTATATTCCCTTTATCCCTACACTGTAGAGAGTTTTAATCAAGAAAGGATGCTGTATGTTGTCAAATGCTTTTTCTGCATCAATTGAGAGGATTATATGTCCTCTGTCCTTTCTTTTATTAATGTGATGTATCACGTTGATTGATTTTCAAATATTGAACCACCCTTGCAGCCCGGCAATAAATCCCACTTGATTGTGGTGAATAATCTTTTTAATGTACTGTACTGTTGGATTCTATTGGCTAGTATCTTGGTGAGAATTTTGGGATCCATGTTCATTAGGAATATGGTCTGTAATTGTCCTTCGTGGTGGGATCTTTGTCTGGTTTTAGGATCAAAGTAATGCTGGCCTCATAGAACAAGTTCGCAAGTTTTCCTTCCCTTTCTATTTTTTCAAACAGCTTCAGAAGAATAGGTCTTAGTTCTTCTTTAAATCTTTGGTAGAATTCCTTTGGGAAGCCATCCAGCCCTAAATTCTTGTTTGTTGGGAGATTTTTTTGATTACTCGTTCAGTTTTCTTGCTGGTTATGGGTTTGTTCAGGTTTTCTATTCCTTTTTCAGTTTTGGCAATTTATAAGTTTCCAGCAATGCATCTATTTCTTTCCAGATTGCCTAATTTATTGACATTATAGTTGCTCATAATATGTTCTTAAAGTTGTATTTCCTTGTTGGTCCTGATCTCTTTCATTCATGATTTTATTAATTTGGGTCCTTTCTCTTTTTAATAAGTCTGGCCAGGGGTTTATCAATCTTATTAATTCTTTCAGAGAACCAGCTTCTAGTTTCATTGTTCTGTTTTTTCTGGTTTCTGTTTCATTGAATTATTCTCTAATCTTTATTATTTCTTTTCTGCTTGGTTTAGGCTTTTTTTGCTGTTTTTTCTTCAGCTCCTTTAGATGTAAGTTTAACTTGTGTATTTGAGACTTTTCTAATTTTTTGAGAAAGGCTTGTATTGCTATGTACTTCCCTATTAGGATCACCTTTGCTGCATCCCCAAGGTTTTGAACAGTTGTGTTTTCATTTTCATTTGTTTCCGTGATTTTTAAAAAATTCTTTTTTAAGTTCCTGGTTGACACATTCATTCTTTAATAGGATGCTTTTTAACCTCCAAGTGTTTGAGCTCCTTCCAAATTTCCTCTTGTGATTGAGTTCAAGTTTCCAAAGCACTGTGTTCTGAAAATATGGAGGGAATAATCCCACTATTTTGATATCAGTTGAGACCTGATTTGTGACCCATTATGTGATCTATTCTGGAGAAAATTCCATGTGCACTCAAGAAGAATGTGTATTCTGTTGCTTTAGGATAGAATGCTCTGTATAAATCTGTGAAATCCGTCTGGTCCGGTGTGTTATTCAAAGCCCATGTTTCCTTGTTGATCTTCTGCTTAGATGATCTATCCACTGCTGTGAATGGGGTGTTGAAGTCCCCTATGATTATTGTATTATTATCAATGTGTTTCTTTAATTTGGTTATTAATTGGATTATATACTTGGCCGATCCCAAGTTAGGGGCATAAATATTTATAATTGTTAGATCTTCTTGTTGGATAGACCCGTTAAGTATGATATAGTGTCCCTCTTCATTCGTTACTACAGTCTTTGGTTTAAAATCTAATTTGTCTGATATGAGTTTGCTACCCCAGCTTTCTTTTGATGTCCGTTAGTATGATAAATGGTTCTCCACCCCTCACTTTCAATCTGGAAGTGTCTTTAGGTCTAACATTAGTCCATTGTAGACAGCATATGGATGGGTCTTGCTTTTTTATCCAATCTGATACCCTGTGTCTTTTGATTGGAGCATTTAGTCCAGTTACATTCAAAGTAACTATTGAAAGATATGAACTTAGTACCGTTGTATTACTTGTAAAGTCCCTGTTTCTGTAGATTGTCTCTGTTTCTTTCTGGTCTATGTTCCTTTTGGGCTCTCTTTTACTGACAGGATCCCCTTTAATATTTCTTCCAGGGCTAGTTTAATGATCAGTTCTTTTAGTTTCTGTTTGTCCTGGAAGCTCTTTATCTCTCCTTCCATTCTGAACAACAGGCTTGCTGGATAAAGAATTCTTGACTACATGTTTTTTTTCTCATTTAGTATCCTGAATATATCATGCCAGCCCTTTCTGGCCTGCCAGGTCTTTGTGGATAGGTCTGCTGCCTGTCTACTGTTTCTACCATTGTACATCAAGGACCTCTTGTCTTGAGTTGCTTTCAGGATTTTCTCTTTATCTCTGAAATTTGCAAACTTCACTATTATATGTCAGGGTTTTAGTCTGTTTTTATTGATTTTTTTGAAAGGGGGTTCTCTCTATCTCTCGGACTTGAATGCCTGTTTCCTTCCTCGGATTAGGGATGTTCTCAGCTGCGATTTCCTCAAATATACATTCTGTCTCCCTCCCCCCCTTTCTCTTTTCTCTGAGACCCCAATAATTCTAATATTGTTTCACTTTATGGTATTGCTGATTTCTTGAAGCCTCCTTTCATGGTCCATTAGTTATTTTTCTCTTTTCCTCGGCTTCCTTCCTTTCCATCATCTTGTTTTCTATGTCACTGACTCTCTCTTCTGCTTCATTTACCCTAGCTGTTAGAGTACCCATTTTAGACTGCATCTCAGTTAAAGCATTTGTAATTTCGGCCTGATTAGATTTTATTTCTGCACTAAGAGGTTCTCTAGTGTTCTTTATGCTTTTTTCAAGCCCAACTAGTAACTTTATAATCATTATCCTGAATTCCAGCCCTAACATTTTACTTACATCCATATCAATTAGATCTGTGGCAGAGAGTATTACCTCTGCTTCTTTCCTTTTTTGTGAATTCCTCCCTCTGGTCATTTTGCCCAGAGAAAAATGGATGAATGAGAGAACAAAATCAAAAGTATCAACCATGACCCAAGCAAAATACTCTAGACAAATCTGAGGAGGTCAGAAACAAGAAAGGGAAAGGGAAGGAAAACAAGGGGGAAAATACATATATATAATCTCCCAGGTGGACAAAACAGGGTGATCCACTTGGTCCTGGGTGTATTTTGGTCTGTTATCTAAATCCCAAAATTGTAAAGGAAGTAAAAAAAAAAAATTATATATATGTATATGTGTGTGTGTGTGTGTGTGTGTGTGTGTGTATAATGTAAAAGTAAAAGTTAAAAAAAGACTTAAGAACAAAGAGTTGGTAAAATAAAAAACTAGTTGAAAAGGAAAAAAAAAGAAAAAATGAAAATTTTAAACTGAGATAAAAGAATCACAAGAAAAAAACCCTTGAATTCTATATACTACTTTCCCTTAGTGCTGGAGTTTTGCAGTTTTGTGTGCTTCATAAACTTTGTATTCCCCTGATGTTCCAGATGGTCTTCTGGGGGAGGGGTCTGCTGCACTGATTCTCAGGTGTCTTTGTCTGGGGAGTTTCACTGCCCCTTTAAGGGGGCCAGGTTCAATGTAAGCTGCTTTGGTTTATTCTATGTGGCTTTTGTTCCCTGAAGGCTTTCTGGCTGCTTTAGAGGATGAAGGTAAAAATGGCCACACCCTGATCTCTAGCTTTGAGCTGAAAAATTGAACGCCCCTCTCCTCAAGGAAAAGTAGTCTTTACTTTTCTGCGTGACAAACTCTGCACTCCCACACCGCCCCTCCCGGGGGAAGGTGGAGGGTTGCTGATTTCTGCACTTTACAGGACCTCTGCTCTGAGAAGGATTGAATGATCGTTTGGAGGTTTGAGTTTATGGCAAACCCAGCTGAGAGTCCACTCCCAGGCTCCTTGCTGACCATAGCCACTTTCCTGCTCTGATGCTTGGGAACTCTTTGGCTCAGGCACCCCAGTTCTTTCTGTGACCACAGGGATCCTGAGACTACACTGTCCAACCTAGGATTCTGCCCAACTTTGCTGCCTGCCTTTCAAGCAGGGATATCTGTTACTGGAGCAGACTTCTCAAAGTTCTGACTTTGTGCTCTGGGGCTATATCACTTTACAAAGCTGGCTTTTGGAAGCTTTCTCCTCCCACCGTTTATCTTCCGATATATCCCCTGCAGTTCACTCCTCTGCACCTCCTACCCTGTAAAAAGTAGTCGCTTTTCTCTTTTCCAGCACTTCTCTTCTTACATCTCAGGTTGAACTCCTAGGTGTTCAAAATGATTTGATAGTTATCTAGCTAAATTCAAGGGACCAGATTAAACGAGGTCCCCTGCTCTTCCACCATCGTGCCTCCTAGTCCTTTTTGGTGGTTTTAGATGCAAGTCCTTTATCGGATATGTATTTTGATAATATTTTCACCCAGTCTTTATCTTTTTATTCTATTAAGAATATCTTCCATAAAGAATAAGCTTTTAATTTTAAGAAAGACTAATTTTTTCTTCCATGGACTGTACTTTTGGTATTATATTTTAAACTCATCATCAAATCCAAGATCATGTAGATTTTCACCTAAGTTATCTTCTAGAAGTTTAATAGTTTTGTGTTTTTCAATTTGGTCTATGACCCATTTTGAGTCATTTTATATGTAATATATAAGATCTAGATTAATATTTTTGCATATGGATGACCAATTGATACAGAGCCATGGATTGGAAAGATTATCCTTTATTGATTTGCCTTTGATCTTTGTCAGAGATTAGTTGACTATGTTTGTTAGGGTCTGTTTCCGGGATCTGTATTCTATTTATTAACCTATGTTATTCTTTCATCAATATTACACTCATTTGGTTAATAAAATCTTGTAGAAAGTTTGGACTGAGGTAGTATGAGTCCTGTAACTTTGTTCTTTTTCAGTACTGTGCTGACTCTATAAAGGCTATAAGTTTTACAATGAGTGATGGAAAAATCTCTACATTTTTTAATATAAAAAAATTCATTGTTTTGTAATTTCCCACAGACAGGTTTTTTACAAATTTTGTTAGATTTATACTTAAGTATTATATTTTGATGTAACTCTAAATGGTATTTTTAATTTTTTTTAAAGATTACTTATTAGAGAGAGAGCATGCAAGCATGCTGAGGGGGCAGGGGCAGAGGGAGAGGAAGAAGCAGACTTCCCCACTGAGCAGGGAACCTGACATGGGGTTCCCAGGACCCTGAGATTGTGACCTGAGCTGAAGGCAGACACTTAAATGACTGAGCAACCCATATACCCCTCTAAATGGTAATTTTATTTTTTTAATTTTTAAATTTTTTAAAAGATTTATTTATTTATTTGTCAGAGAGGGAGAGCACAAGCAGGGGGAGTGGCAGGCAGAGCAGGCAGAGGGAGAAGCAGGCTCCCCACTGAGCAAGGAGCCCGATGTGGGACTTGATCCCAGGACCCTGGGATCATGACCTGAACCTAAGACAGCTGCTTAACTGACAGACCCACCCAGGAGTCCAATAAATGGTAATTTTAAATATGAATTCCATCTATTTATTGTTCCTATATAGGAAAACATTTGACATCTGTATATTATCAATCCTGTAACCTTGTACAACTCACTTATGTGTTCTAGGAGGTTTCCTTTTTTCTTCTCTCTCTCTCTCTCTCTCTCTCTTTTCAGGGGGTCTATTATTTTTTTATAATGTAGACAGTTATTTCATCTGCAGATAAAAACAGTTTTTCTTTCTTTTTCTTTCCCTTCCTTCTTTTCTTTTCTTTTTTTCTTTCTATTCTTTACATTTTATTTCCTTTTCTTGTCTTAGTGCACTTAGGACTTCCACTATGCTACTGCATAGGAGTGGTGAGGGGAGGACATTCTTGTCTTTCAATTTTAGGAAAAATGTGATGTGTTTTGTTCCATTAAGTATAATGATAGCTGTAGGATTTTTGTAGATATTCTTTATAAAATTGAGAAAGGTCCTCCTGATTTTTAGTTTTCTGAGGCTTTTTTTTTTTTTCATAAGTGGTTATTGGGTTTTTCAAATTCTTTTCCTGCATCAGTTGATATGACCAAATGCTTCAGTCTGTTAGTCTTTAGTTTGTCGATATGGCACGTTACAGTGATGGCTATTCAAATACTGAATCAATGTTTCATATCTGGAATAGAATCCCAGAATTCTACAATACTGGAATAAATTTCACTTGGCCAAGGTTAATAATTCTTTTTATACCTTGTTGTATTCAATTTGTAAATATTTTGTTGAGGATGTTTATGAAAAATATTGGTGTCCAGTTTTCTGATGAAGTTTTTATATCATCATGTTATTAAAGTAATATATGGAATAAGTTAGGAAGTATTCCCCCTGTTTTTTATATGCTGGAAAATATTGTGAAGAATGGAGTTATTTCTTCCTTAAGTGATTGGGAGAATTTAACATGAAATCATAATGGACTGGTGCTTTCATTTTTGGAATATTATTAATTATTCAATTTATTTAATAAATGCCATGCTATTCAGGTCATCTTTTTCTTCAAATTTGGTAGTTTTGTCTCTTTTTTTGGGGGGGGTTATTTATTTTACAGAGAGAAAGAGAGTATGAGTGGAGGGGAAGAGAGAGAGGGAGAGGGAATCTAAAGCAGACTCCACACTTAGTGCAGAGCTGGACACAAGGCTCGATCTCAGGACCCTGAGATCATGATGGGAGTTGGAAGCTGAAAGGACTGCATCACCCAGGCTCCCTGGTAATTTTGCCTTTCAAATTATTGTCCCTTTTCATCTAACTTACCAAATCTATAGGTATCAAGTTGTTTGTAGCATCCTTTATTATCTTTTTAATATCTGTGAAATAAGCAACGTCTTTTACATTTCTGAAATTTATAATTGTGTCTTCTCTCTTTGTTATCCTGTCTATAAATGCATTCATTTGGAAAGAAACAACTTTTGGTTTTGTTGATATTCTCCATTGTTTTTCTATTTTCAATTTCTTGATTTCTGATAATGTTTATGATCTCTTTGCTTCTGCTGTTCAAACCTTAACATGCTGTTCTTTCTCTAGTTTCCTAGAGTGAAAGCTAGGTTATTGAATTTTATATCTTTCCTCTTTCCTGATATATGCATTATGTCCTGTAGAAGTCCCTCTCCATACTGCTTCCACTGCATCCCACACATTTTAATAAATTGTGTTTTCACTTTCATTTAGTTCATAATACTTTAACATTTTGGGGGGATTATATTTCTGGCCTTTGTATTATTTATAAATGTGCAGCTTAATTTCCAAATATCTGGGTATTTTGCAGCCATTTTTCTTAAATTTTTTATGTAAATTCCAGCTAGTTAACATGCAGTGTAATATTAGTTTCAGGTCTACAATATAGTGATTCAGTGATTCCATATATCACCCAGTACTGCTATGTTTCTTTTACTGATTTCTAATTTAAATCCAGTGTGGTCTGAGAACAAATTTTACATGATTTCTATTTTGTTAAATTTTTAAAGTATATTTCATGACCTAGAATGTGGGTCATCTTGGTGAACGTTCCATGAGAAGAATGTGTATTCTTTTGAAGTTGTATGAAGTTTTCATTGCAAATTGATCAAGTTGATTAGTAGTCTGATTCAGTTCTGATATAGCCTCATTGATTTATCAGTTATTAACATGGACTGTGGAAGCCTCTAGTTCTTTTTTTTTCTTTTTTATGTTGACAGCCATCCCATCATCCCATCATTCCATACTTACACATTTATTTAATTTATTTTTTTAATAATTTTTTACTTTGTTATGTTAGTCACCATACAGTATATCCTTATTTTTTTGATGTAATGTTCCATAATTCATTATTTGTGTATAACATCCAGTGCACCATGCAATATGTGCCCTCCTTAATACCCATCACCGGCCTGTCCCAATCCCCCACCCCCGCCCCTCTGAAGACCTCAGTTTGTTTCCCAGAGTCCAGTCTCTCATGGTTCATTTGCCCTTCTGTTTACCCCCCCTTCATTCTTCCCTTCCTTCCCCTACCAATCTTGCTATTTCTTATGTTCCATAGATGAGTGAAATCATATGATAATTGTCTTTCTCTGCTTGACTTATTTCACTTAGCATAATCTCCTCCAGTCCCATCCATGTTGCTTCAAATGTTGGGTAATCATACTTTCTGATGGCTAATATTCCATTGTATACATGGACCACATCTACTTAATCCAGTCATCTGTTGAAGGACATCTAGGCTCCTTCCACAATTTAGCTATTGTGGACAATGCTGCTATGAACATTGGGGTGCATTTGGCCCTTCTCTTCACTATGTCTGTACCTTTGGGCTAAATACCCAGTAGTGCAAATGCTGGATCATAGGGTAGCTCAATTTTTAACTTTTTAAGGGACCTCCACACTGATTTACAACGTGGCTGTACCAACTTGCATTCCCACCAACAGCATAAGAGGGATCCCTTTCTCCATATCCTCTCCAACATTTGTTGTTTCTTGCCTTGTCAATTTTTGCCATTCTAACTGGCGTAAGGTAGTATCTCAAGGTGGTTTTGATTTGAATTTCTCTGATGGCTAATGATTTTGAACATTTTTTCATGTGTCTGTTAGCCATTTGTATGTCTTCATTGGAAAAGTGTCTGTTCATATCTTCTGCCCATTTTTTTTTTTCATTATTTGTTTCTTGGGTATTGGGTTTGAGAAGTTCTTTGTAGATCTTGGATACCAGTCTTTTATCTGTAGTGTAATTTGCAAATACCTTCTCCCATTCCCTGGGCTGCCTCTTAGTTTTTTTGACTGTTTCCTTGGCTGTGCAGAAGCTTTTTATCTTGAAGAAGTACCACAAGTTCATTTTTTCTTTTGTTTCTCTTGCCTTTGGAGATGTGTCATGAAAAAAGTTGCTGTGGCCGATGTCAAAGAGGTTGCAGCCTATGTTCTCCTCTAGGAGTTTGATGGATTCCTGTCTCACATCGAGGTCTTTCATCCATTTGGAGTTTATCTTTGTGTATGGTGTGAGAGAGTGGTCAAGTTTCATTCTTTTGCATATAGCTGTCTAAATTTCCCAGCACGAAGAGACTGTCTTTTTTCCACTGGATGTTTTTTCCTGCTTTGTCAAAGATTAGTTGCCCAAAGAGCTGAGGGTCCATTTCTGGGTTCTCTATTCTGTTCCATTGGTCTATGTGTCTGTTTTTGTGCCAGTACCATGCTGTCTTTGTGATCACAGCTTTGTAGTATAGCTTGAAATCTGGCAACGTGATGCCCCCAGCTTTGTTTTTCCTTTTCAACAATTCCTTGGCGATTCGGCGCCTTTTCTGGTTCCACACAAATTTAAGGGCTGTTTGTTCCAGTTCTTTAAAAAATGTCATTGGTATTTTGGTCAGGATGGCATGGAAAGTGTAGATTGCTCTGTGTAGCATAGACATTTTAACTGTGTTTATTCTTCCAATCCATGAGCATGGAATATTTTTCCATCTTTTTGTGTCTTCTTCAGTGTCTTTCAAGAATGATCTGTAGTTTCTAGAATGTACATCCTTTACCTCTCTGGTTAAGTTAATTCCGAGATAACGTATGATTTTTGGTGCTATTGTAAATGGAATGGATTCCCTAATTTCTCTTTTTTCACTCTCGTTCGTGTTTAGAAATGCAACTGATTTCTGAACATTGATTTTTGTATCCCACCACATTGCTGAATTGCTCTATAAGTTCTAGTAGTTTAGGGGTGGAGTCTTTAGGGTTTTCCATGTAGAGTATCATGTCATCCGCGAAGAGAGACAGTTTGACTTCTTTGCCGATTTGGATACATTTTATCCCTTTTTGTTGTCTGATTGCTGTTGCAAGGACTTCTAGTACTATGTTGAATAATAATGGCAACAGTGGGCATTCTTGTCCTGTTCCTGATCTTAAAGGAAAGCCTTTCAGCTTTTCCCCATTGAGAATGATATTGGCTGTAGGCTTTTCATAGATGGTTTTTTGAAATCGAGGAATGTATCCTCTCTCCCTACACTCTGAAGGGTTTTAATCAGGAAAGGATGCTGTATTTTGTCAAACACTTTTTCTGCATCAGTTGAGAGGACCATATGGTTATTGACTCTTTTCTTGTTGATATGATCTGTGACACTGATCGATTTGTGAATGTTGAATCACCTTGCATCCCAGGCATGAATCCCCCTTGGTCTTGATGGTTAATCCTCTTAATGTACTGTTGGAGCCTATTAGCTAGGATCTTGTTGAGAATTTTGGCATCCATATTCATCAGGGATATCAGTCTGTAAATCTCCTTTTTGATGGGGTCTTTGCCTGGTTTGGGGATCAAGGTAATACTGGCCTCATAGAATGAGTTTGGTAGTTTTCCTTATGTTTCTATTTTTTGAAACAGCTTCAGGAGAATAGGTATTGTTTCTTCTTTAAATGTTTGGTAGAATTCCCCGGGGATCCGTCAGGCCTTGGACTCATGTTTTGGGGGAGGTTTTTGATCACTGCTTCAATCTCTTCATAATTAATTGGTCTGTTTAAATAATCAGTTTCTTCTTGTTTCAGTCTTGGTAGTTTATAGGTTTCCAGGAAGGCATCCATTTCTTCCAGGTTGTTTAATTTATTGGCAGAAAGCTGTTGATAAAAGTTTCTAATGATCCTTCCTATTTCATTGGTGTTGGTTGTGATCGCTCCCCTTTCATTCATAATTTTATTAATTTGGGTTCTTTCTCTATTCTTTTGAATAAGTCTGGCTAGTGGCTTATCGATCTTATTTATTCCTTCAAAGAACCAGCTTCTAGTTCTTTTGATCTCCTCTACTGTGCTCCTGGTTTCCAATTCATTGATCTGTACTCTAATCTTGATCAACTGCCTTCTCGTGCATGGGTTAGGCCTGTTCTTCTGTTCTAGCCCCAGCTTCTTGAGGTGAGAATATAAAAACTGCATTTTAGATTTTTCGGTTCTTTTGAGTGAGGCTTGGATGGCTGTATTTTCCCCTTAGTACCACCTTTGCAGTGTCCCATAGGTTTTGGATGGATGTGTTTTCATTCTCATTGGTCTCTAAAAATTGTTTAAACTGATTTTTAATTTCCTGGTTTACCCAGTCATTCTTGAGCAGGATGGTTCTTACTTTCCAAGTGTTTGATTTTCTTCCAAATTTTTCCTTGTGATTGAGTTCCAGTTTCAAAGCATTGTGGTCTGAGAATATGCAGGGAATAATCCCAGTCTTTTGGTATCGGTTGAAATTTGTTTTGTGACCCAGTATATGGTCTATTCTGGAGAAAGTTCCATGTGCATTCAAAAAGAATGAGTATTCTGTTGTTCTGGGGTGTAGTGTTGTGTATTTATCTATGAGGTCCATCTGGTGATCCAGTATGTCATTCAAAGCTCTCGTTTCTTTGTTGATTTTCTACTTAGGTGATCTGTCTATTGCTCAGAGTGGAGTGTTGAAGTCCCCTACTATTAACGTATTATTGTCTATATGTCTCTTTATTCTGGTTAAGAGTTGGCTTGTGTATCTAGCTGCTCCCCCATTGGGGGCATAGATATTTATAATTGTCATATCCACTTGTTGGATACATCCTTTAAGAATAATATAGTGTCCTTCTGTATCTCTAACTACAGTCATTAGTTTAAAATCTAATCTGTCTGATACGAGAATTGCTACCCCAGCTTTCTTTTGATGTCCACTGGCATGAAAAATTATTTTCCATACCTTAACTTTCAGTCTGGATGTATCTTTAGGTTCAAAATGAGTCTCTTGTAGACAGCAAATGGATGGGTCATGTCTTTTTATCCAATCTGCTGCCCTGTGGTGTTTTATGGGATTAGGTGATTCACATTGAGTGATTATTGAGATATGATTTTAATGATGTCATGTTGCTTGTGAAGTCTTTGTTTCTATAGGTTGTAAATTTCTGTTCTGTATCACTCTTGGGGCCTCTTTACTTTTATAGAACCCGCCTTAATATCTCATGTAGGGCTGGTTTGGTGGTTACGAATTCCTTCAGTTTCTGCCGATCGTGGAAGGTCCTTATTTCTCCATCAATTCTGAATGACAGCCTTGCTGGAGAAAAGATCCTTGGCTGCATATTCTTCTCAGATAGAGCTTTGAAAATATGCTGCTACCCCTTCCTGGCCTGCCATGTCTCTGTAGACAGATCTGATATTATTCTGATATTTTTTCCTCTGTATGTAAGTATTTTCTTCCCCCCTGGCTGTTTTCAATACTGTATTCTTAGATCTAATATTTGCGAAATGCACTATGACTTGATGTGGTGTAGGTCTGTTGTCATTGACCTTGGGAGGGGTCCTCTCTGCCTCTTGGACATGAATGCTTGTTTCCTTTGCCAGATTAGGAAAGTACTCAGCTACAGTTTGTTCAAATATCTCTTCTAGACCTCTCTCTTTCTCCACCCGCTTGGGGATGCCGATGATTCTGACATTGGAATGTTTCATTGAGCTAGTAATCTCCTGTAATCTACATTTTTGAGATTGGATATTTTTGAGCCAAGGTTCCATTTTAACTTTCTCTTCTACCATCCCATCTTCCAATTCACTAATTTGTTCTTCTGCCTCATTTACCCTGGCCATCAGAGCATCTAGTGTAGATGCATTTGATTCATAGCATTTTTAATTTATGCCAGATTCACTCTCATTTCCACCTTTAGAGATTCTATATTCTCGTTAATATTTTCGTTAATACTGTTTTCAAGCCTACACATTATCTTGACCATTGTTACTCTGAACTCCATTTCTGAGAATTTGGTTATGTCCATATCCATCAGTCCTGTGGCAGAGGCCACAGACTTATTATCTTTTCTTTGCTGGGGGGGATTTCTCCTACTTGTCATTCTGATGAGGAGAGGTTGCGGGGATGCCCAGAGCCCAAATTATTGACCAGGACACAGGCAGTGTGCACTTGTTTTATAGGGACCTTAGGGATGTGGGCTACTTGATTCTTTTCAGCCTACCTTCTAGGGGAGGGGCCTGCCACGCTGATACTCAGGCAACACTGTTTGGGTAGAGTTGCCCTGTCCCCTGCGAGGGGGAGGGGGGGATGGGCACAATGTGAGCTGGTATTTCTGGGCTTTTGTTCTCTGACGGCTCTCCCTGGTGGTTTTCTGTGCCTCTTCTGAGAGTCAGAGCAGCAGTGACCATATCCTAGCCTCTGTCTCAGAACAGAGAGATCACAGTCCGCTCTCCACTGAGCTCTCTTGGCTACTTTAACTCCATTTCTGTCGGTGCTGCTAAAAACTCTGCAGCGTCCCGTGTTGTGAGCCCCACAGCTGCTCTCCCAGCCTTCACTTCCAGGGCTGGCAGGTCTCTGTCCATTGTGCTTCTAACACCGCCAGCCACCCCTGGTTTCCGTGAGCGCTCCCGAGCTCCCCATTTCAGTGTGGTTTGAGCACACTCTGAGTGGTGGTTTTCAGTCTGGTCACGTGAGCACTCCCGAGCTCCTAGTTTTAGTCCAGTTCCAGTGAGTGCTCCGGAGCTCTGGTCATCAGTCTGGTCGCACGTGTGTTCCCAGCCTCACGGTCTCAGTCTGCTTTCTCGCGGGTGCCGGTCTGAGAGTCCACCTGCTCACCAGTGCAGGTGGCTACCGCTTCCCGGCACCCGAGCACGGAGGCTCCCTCCCCCTTCCGTTTATCTTCCGATATCTGTGTGTGGATTCACAGCTCCCTACGTCGTACCTCAATACTTAGCACTGGAGATGTTCGTTTGTAGAGATCCAGATGTATCTTCCTGCATCTCAGGCTGATTCCGTGGATGTTCAGGATGGTCTGGTACCTATCCAGCTTGATTTAGGGGACCAGCTGAAAAAGGGGTCCCTTAGTCCTCTGCCATCTTCTCTCCCCTGCCTCTGAAATAAGCCAAGGATCCCATCTAGTAAACCAGCTCTCAGAAGTGATGAGGTTGTGGGATATCGGTGAGGTTCAGTGGGGTAGAGTCCAGAGCTGATGACCAAAAATGAATTCTTGAGATATCTTTGGTGCAAAATGGTGGTTTATTAAAGCACGGGACTGGACCCATGGGCAGAAAGAGCTGCTGCCCCGGGTTGTCGGAAGCATCTAGTTCTAATAGTGGATTTATCTACATCTCTGTTCAGTCTATTAGTTTTGCCTCATATATATAGTTTTAAAGATTTATTTATTTTAGAGAGCACAAAGCAAATGCTAGTGGGGGAAGGGACAGAAGGGGAAAAATCTCAAGCAGGCTCCCTGCTGAGCATGGAGCCTAATGTTTTCCTCATGATGCTTAATCTCACCACCCATGACCTGAGCTGAAATCACCAGACACTGAACTGACTGAAACACCCAGACACCCCTACCTCATATATTTTGACATTCTATTTTTAGATTCATTCACATTTAGGATTGCTATACATTGTTGTGGATTTATCTCTTAATTCTCTTTATTGGTGATAATTTTTGTTGATCTCAAGTCTGCTTTGTTTGAAAATAATATAGTTCTTCTCCAGCTTTCCTTGATTAGTGCTAGCATGGTATGTCTTTTTTCATTCCTTCACCTTTAAACTATTAGTCTTTCTATTCAAATTGTGTTTCTTTTAGACACATACAGTTGTCTTTTTTATCCACTCTGCCCCTTATTGTATTTTAATTGGTGCATTTTTATTTATTTTTATATTTTTTAAAGATTTTATTTATTTATTTGACAGAGATACACAGCCAGTGAGAGAGGGAACACGAGCAGGGGGAGTGGGAGAGGAAGAAGCAGTCTCCTAGAGGAGAAGCCTGATGTGGGGCTCGATCCCAGAACACTGGGATCACGCCCTGAGCCAAAGGCTTTCGCTTAATGACTGTGCTACCCAGGTGCCCCTAATTGGGGCATTTTTAGCATTCATATTTAAAGTATTTATATAAAGCTCTTCTTCAACTTACAATGGCATTACATCTGGATAAACTCATTGTAGAAATTTTTTAAGTTGAAAATGCATTTAATGTGCCTAACCTACCAAATATCATAATTTAGCCTAGTCTACCTCATACATGCTCAGAACACTTAAATTAATCTACAGTTGGGCAGAATTGTCTGACACAAACCCTATTTTATAATAAATGTTGAATATTTCCTGTAATTTCTTGAATACTGACAGTGAAAAAACAATGATTATATGGACACAAAAGGGTTGTAAGTGTATCAGTTATTTACCCTTGTAATTGTGTGGCTGACTGGGAGCCAAAGCTCTCTACACTGTCCAGCATCATGAGAGGGTATCATATCTCATGTTGCTAGCCCAAGAAAAGATGAAAATTGAAAATTCAAAATACAGTTTGTAGTAAATGCGTATCACCTTTGCATCAGTAGCTGGATTAATATCTACTATGTCTAGAACTGTTTTTTCTTTGTTGCTAGAGCTCCCTTTATCATCCTTCTCCGATAGAATATTTTATGTAAATCATCTTTTAGTGTATCAAGTATACTTTAAATTGTTTTTGTTTTAGAATTTACAGTATACATTTATGACAAATTTTAGTCTACTTTAAAATAAAACTATCTCACTTTAAGTTTAGTGCAGGTACCTTTTAACCTTCCTCCATCCTTGGTGATAATTGCTGTCATTCATCTCACTTATCTATTTGCTACAATCATCCAATACATTGCTAGTATTATTACCTTGAATAATTATCTCTTAGATCAGTAAGGAATAAGAAAAAAATAAATATTTTACTTTCCCTTCTTATTCCTTGCTTGAAACTCTTCCTTTCTTTATATAGATCCATGTTTCTAACCTGTATTTTCCTTCTGCCTAAAGAAAATCTTTTAAAATTTCTTGCAGGGCAGATCTGCCGGTAATGAATTCCCTCGGCATTTGTTCTACCTAGATTGTCTTATTTCTCTTTCACTTTTCTTTAATGTTTTAAAACCAGAACATTTATGTGTGACTAACGATTGAAATCCTTAAGATGAACTGGATGCTGCAACAGCTGCCCTCTTGAATTTAGGTATTGTTCCTTCATGGAATCCAGACCTGAATCTGTGGTACACAACTTTTAGGTGCCTTGTTCCACCTATCCCAGTGGTTTTACCCTTGGCACTCCAGTTATACTTTCTCTTCTGCTTGGCAGGAGAGCCACATTTGCCACAGATCGACTTCTGAAAGTGGTATTAGAGCATCCTTTTGAGCTTTCCAAACGATGAGTCCCCTTTGCATCTCATTTCTGCTGTTGAAACCAAAGAGCTCTCTTTCACTTTTGAAAAATAAGTTTGCTGGATATAGAAACTACTTTGGTAGTTTTTTTTTTTTTTCTTTCAAAACTTTTCAACTCTACTCTCTTCTTGCTTTCATGGATTCTGATGAGTAGTCCACTGTAATTTATATCCTTGTTCCATTAGAGGTAAAATGTTTTGTCTACCTTTGTCTTCTTTTAAGATTTTTCTCCTTATTCTAAGATTTTCTAAAGTTTCAATATGATAAGTCTATATGTGGATTTTAGGGTATTTTTTAATGTTTAATTTTTGTGTGTTTACTTCTTGCATAAGTATTTCGGTGTCTGTTATTAATTTTACAAAATTCTTGGCCATTATTCAAATATTTTTTCTGCTTCATTATCTCCTCCTTCTTTTGGTATTATACTTACATGCATGTTGCAACTTTGAAATTGTCCCACAGTTCTTGTATTATATTATGACTTGCTAATAAGCTAAAAAGCCAATATGAAAATGGGAAACAGCTTTCAACACTTACTTCATAAGGGTGACCTACGAATGGCCAATAAGCACATAAAAAGATGTATAGCCTTATTATTCATTACAGAAATGCAAATTATATCCCTAATTATATCCCATGATGAATCCATTGAATAACTAAATTTTTAAGAAGTGGCAATATCAAGATAATGACGAGTTTAAACAACTAGAACTCCATATAATATTGCTGAGAATAGAAAATTGGAGAGTTGTTCTGGAAAATACAATAGCGATATTTTGTTATGTTAAAGCTACTCTTATTAAGATTCACAAATTCCACTCATGGGTAATTATCCAATGGAAATTAACATATGTGCCTACACAAATATGTTCATATGGGTAATCATAGGAGGATTATTCACTTAAAAACTCAAACAAAATGTCCATTAATCAGTAAGTCAGTAATCAATAAAAATGATCACCAGTAATCAAAAATAATGGATTTTGGTATATCCGTATTATGGAATACTACTTGGAAGTAAAGAGACATGTAATATTAATACTCAAAATATAGGTGAATCACACCTATGTTAATTGAAAGAAATCAAACACAAAAGGCTGTCTATGAATTGATTCTATTAAATTATAGTAATGAAAAATAATAAAGCAGATTAGTGGCTGTGTTTTGAGGTCAGATTGAATTGACCGTAATATGGCAGGAGGAACTTTTTAGATCTGTGGAACTGTTCTAGGTCTGATTGTGGCAGTGGTCATTGCAATCGTATGTAATTACCAAATTTATCAAACTATACACTTAAACTGATTCTTTATTACCTTAAAAAAGGTAAAGGAGAAATCTTCTCCATTATATTCCACAAATGGGTAAAGGGAAATCGTTTTTGAATCTCTTTGGAGACATATAATTTCCTCCCTTGGACAAATAGAAACATTTATTTCCATTTCCTGAAGCAGGTGTCTTGTTTTACTTGGAGAACTTTGATTCCATGCTGCAAAAAAAATCCCTCATTTTGTGCTACCTTTGACCATCCAGTTGCACCTACTTTTTGGCTTAGAACTATTTAGTCAACTGACAAAACCCACCTTTGCCCAGACGCTGGCAATTTTGGCCAGCATAGCACTTTGTGCTTTATTTGATTTGGAAATAACAACAACAATAAGAAAACCCAAAGTTTTATGGACATAAATCAGTATGTGTGTCTTATTGTCTTAGGTTTTTGTTTCTTTATGGCAAAAAATAACTGAAGAATCATTTGTCTCAAAGAGCACAGGTCCTATTTGATACTAAATTATATATGCAATATAGAAACTTTCGCATATTGGCTCAGAGACAGCTGAATGCTTTAAGTAGTAAAATTGCTCCTGGAATTTCTACTTGATTATTTGATCAAATTTATTATAGAATGGTAATTGTAAAAATAAGAAATATAGAATAATGAAGATTACCAATAATAATTACATTTAAAGGTCAATATTTAAAATTTTTTTTATTGCTTCAGGGATTTTCTTCAGTAATATACTTATGACTGAAAAATCTGTGTTTGATTTTTTGCTTTGAGATCTTCTATTATAATCTGAACACTATTTTATTTTTTCTTTTAGAAAAGTATACCTTGTTTTTATATATTTTGTTGATGATTAAAGTCCTCACTTTATGTTTTTTAGCTGGCTTCTTACTGTGTTTCTAGCATGTTGCATTAGGAGTTTTAAATATTTTGTAATTTTGCTGTAAAAAAATACTTTATCTTCAGTTATCTGGTATAGTGATATTTAATGTAGCCAAAATTATCTGGATAATATGTTGCTTTGATTGCCTGGACTTACCTTAGGAACAATAACCTTAAGATATCGGTGGCCAAGTCACTGAATATTTGAAGAAAAATGACAATTATTTTGTTTGTTTTTTGTTTACTTTTAACAGTTATTTTAATTTTAAAGTTTTATCATTGAAGTCACTAAAGGAGAAATTTTTTTATCAGCAAATTTCTTGATCAGCAGTATTTCATTTTGATATCAAATTTTACCTGTCTTTATTGCATAAAATATTGTTGAGCTTGAGGAATAGTATATTCTGTGAAGTATAATTAAATTGTCTTACTTTGGTGCCTATATTATCTTGATCAGATTTCAGATACATATGAGAGCTAAAAATAAGGCATAGTTTCTTGGTAAATAAGGTGAAAAAGATGAAACTGAATAAAAATCTAAAGGAAGGGTAAAGGAGTAAAATACTTTAGAAATTTGGGGTCTGTATCTAGAAAATCTTTTAGGAACTCCTATGATTTTCAATTCTATCATAACAACTGTCTTTACTTCTTACTCCTTTACAATATTTTGTGAGTGTGAGTCATTGCAGTATAATTAAATGATGGTGATGAATAGCTCTCTGGGAAGGCCAGCTGAAGGCTTATTTCTTTAGGAAAGAAAAGTATAGCTTTCATTTCATTAATAATGGCTGCAGACAAGGAGACAAGAATAAGCTTTTGAAGTTTGGCCAGCTCTGGAAAAGAATTATTTTATTTGGGTTCCAGATTAACCACTAGGGAAAACTACGTTTCCTGTTGCTTCCTCTGTCATCCCTAGAGTCTCTGAACAGATACAATAATTTCTGTGTTGTCTTTTTTTTTTCTTTTCTGGGGGGAAATATAAAATAATTAGGGTAATCTATACAGAAAACTATTGCCCCAGATCTTATATTATAGAGCGTGAAAGTGACCACAATTTTACAGGTGGCATTTAAATTAAAAACAGGGAGAGAGGGCATAAGGTTTAAATGCACAGGCTGTGCAGTCATGCATATTGGCTCTATTAGGAATCTGTCTCCTCCACCACATGTTGTGTGGTTTTAGAAAAGTTATTTAATGTCCCTAAGATTCCGTTTGTAAAACTGGAATTAACTTGAAAGGGCTGTTGAGAGAAATAAAATTAATCCGTATAAAGTCCTTAGCACAATATCTGCAATAGAATAAGAACTTAAATATTTCTTATTATTAGGTTGCCTTTAAACAAATTTCCTCAAATAACACTGGATAGTCTGCAATTAGGATTGCTGTATACATGTCTTCAGTGCAACTCGAAATTAAAAATTAAAAATAGGTAAAAGCAATAGGATAAACCTCTGAGCACCGTTATTTCAGTTGTTAAGCCTATGAAACTTTATCTTATAGTCACTTCCAATAAATGGTACTCTCAGCTAAAGATGTCATGATCACATTTCTTTGTCCCCTCACACCTGCAAGTTTTGCTTCCAAACTAAACACCCACACTATTGCTTGATTACATTTTTCTTAATTAAATGGTGTGTACAGCTTGCATTTTCAGTTAACACAGCAAAAGAAGCCTGCATTCTCATAAGTCATTTTTATGAGTTGGGCCCCTATCATTTTAATGCAGCAATTAATTAAGTACTTAATAAAACTGTGCTTTATTATAGCAAAGCCTGGTTGCAGGAGTCTAGTTATGGATGTGTCAGCATTTTTGTTACTAACTCCTTTTTATCTTCTCAATAATTGTACTATAAAAATTTGCTTTGGGTACAAATTTTGAAATGGTTTGAATTGCAATAATAAACAGTTCTTCAGATATAAAAATATTTTTAGTGTTAACCTATGTATAAAGAGGTGGTTAACTGAATTATTTTCCTGCCCCTCCCCAAGAGTATTGTTTATTTAACATCAGAATATAGTCTACCTGCCTATTCATTAATGATTTTGCTCATGTCAACAGATTCTCTTCATTCTTTTGGCTCATTGGTTATATCCTCAATGAGAGTATGCTCCTAAAGAAGATTTTTAAATACAGCATAAATGTTGGATTATAATTTCATTATATCTTGATTAGGAAAATGCTTATCATAATTCTATGATTACATGAATCTTTTAAAAATAAAATACATAGGAAGATACCCTTATGGAACTATTTCCAAATAAAAATCCAAAATACAATAACTAAGCTTGTTACATTTTAAGAATTACATCCTGAACAAAAGTTCAGAAAATGAATTTTTCAGAAATGTTCAGTGAAATATTTACCCTAAAAGTTACTGAGTGCCCCGAGTTGTTAAATACACCAAAGAATGTCTCTGGTGTCTCGGTTTTCCTATATAATGATATAAAATTATTCAAAATATACAAAGTTCAACACTGTAATATAAATATTTATTAAGATGTGTTTCTATCTAGTTTGTCTCTGAGCATTTTAGAAAAATAACAGGATTTTTAGAAGAATTTTTAACTAGGTGGGTTAGAAAGCAAAGAATACATTTAAATACAAGCTAGTTTAATATAAAATTCTTGCCACTCTTCTGAAACAACTGAACCAAAGTGGTACATTTTTGCTCAAAAACTGGTTAGTTTTGAGAAATTTGAGACACAAGAGGAGCATAAAATTATCCAGTACGTTTTGGAATGTGTGTGTGCTTTCCCTCTCCTGTGTAAGGCCCCCAGCTGTAATCAGATATACACAAAAACATAACATATGTTGATTGTGCATTTTAAGAAGACCAGTGAAACATAGAACAATATAAGAACTATTGATAATTTCCAACAGAATAATATATATGAATGCAGTTGAGTTTACAGAGTGCTTCTACCATCTGAACTCAGGGAAATATGCAGTCTTACCCATAAAAGAAAGAATACATGGATAGAGAAAATATATATGACTAATAAGAAGTTTTGTTAAATTACTAAAATTTCTATCTCTGGCTCTTGTTTCTAAACCAAGTTTTTAAATATATAATATAATGCAATAAATTCAGGTATACAAATTTTTCATGAATATAATAAGCTGGTATTCCTTTTTTTAAAAAAAAATATTTATTTTAGAGAGACAATGTGGGGGTGAGGCGTAGGGGGAGAGGGAGAGAAAGAATCTCAAGCAGACTACCCACTAAGCCAGAGCTTGATGTGGGGCTCATTGTGGGGCTGGATCTCACGACACTGAGATCACAACTTGAGCCGAAATCAAGAGTCAGTTGCTTGACCAGCTGAGCCAGCAGGCATCCCCATAAGCCAGTATTCTTATCTATTTTATAGGTATTTGAGCCAAGTGATTTGATTTGTAATAGCTAGTAGATGTTTACAACTCTTCAGGCCTATGGCACATAGTGTGTACTTTAAGAGATTCACTCATTATCACTATATTCATAGTAATTTTGACTTTTTAATAATGTGTTCAACATAATTTGTGATGAAATTTTATCAGGTAGGCAAAGGGATAAAAACTTAGAAGACTATGCAATGTCTGTATTCAGATATTAGAAGTTTACATAGAAAGCCTAAAGGAAAATATTTTATTTTTCAATATCTTCTTAAAGCCTTCAGTTCTACTATAGTTCTCCAACAACCGTCAAATATTTAATCGTGGTAATATAAACCTAATAGAGACAAAAAACTAAAGTATATAAATATTCCTATAAATATCAGAAATCATCAAACCTATCAAAATTATTTGATAAAAAGCAATTTGAACAGTTTTAACATGTCAGTGTAAAGAATGTGTTCTCTCCTTCATCTGAAAATCATGGAAAATGAACAGAAAAAAAAATCTAAGTTTGATGAAACTAGGAGAGAACGGTAGTGTTAAAGCACGATAGTTGGAAATGGGCAGAGTGTCAAATGCCTTTGCAAAGTGGACACAGTGAAACGCTTACTCCCTGAAAAGAGAAATCCCAGTTAGAAATAAAAGCATCACTGAAGAACTCCTGAAATACCTAGAAAGTAGTTGCATGAGGGGCGCCTGGGTGGCGCAGTTGGTTAACTGTCTAACTCTTCATTTCAGCTCACATCATGATTTTTTGGTTGTGAGATTGAGCCCAGTATCAGGCACTGTGCTAAGTGTGGAGACTGCTTGGGATTCTCTCTCTCCCTCTGCACCCACCCCCCACCTTGCTCTGTCTTAAAAAAAAAAAAAAAAGTAGTTGTATGAGGTACTATGAAGGCTAGGGGTGAGAATAAGCAATAAAAAGCACAAGGTTGGTCTAAAGAGTGTAGATAAAGACAAATTTGATTCCCCTGAAGCTATAAAACTCTGATATCCAAATGTTTTCTCTATCCAGTTTATCCTAAGAATCAGGAAGCACAAGAACTGGAGAAATTGAAGCAAAAATAATTAAATTATGATTGAAAAAGCAGCATCTTAAATAAAAATTAGCTCAATAAATGGTGAGAATGTTATAGTACTGATTGTCCCTACTCAATCTCTTGGAGGATTTTTTTTTCTGAACAAAATATTAGCCTTAGAAAGCCTATAGATACTGACTTTTAGGATGACTTCGCACAATATTTCTCATTCCCTGACCATCCTATATTCAGTTCCACCAGATAAGCACACCTGTCCTTAACAGAACTTTGTTATCTGTTTAGTACTTAAATTTTGAATATGAAATACCAAAGAATCAGTAGAATATGTTGAGGCTCTCCATAAGGAAAGACAGACGCTAAACAAAACAGAAACAAAACTAGTAGTAGAGAGAGGAAAAGAATACAGTAAATGCAGGAAAATAGTGTCAAAAGCTGCAAACTCCAGTTAATGTCCTTAGAAAAGTTACTGCATCTGTAACACAAAAAGATCACAAACCCACTGAATACAAGATAATACAAGCTACAACAGTCGAAATAAATAATTTAATAGAAAAGTTGGCAATTTGATGGAATCCTTAAAAGTAGGAAGAGATTTGAAGCAAAGAAAAGAAAAGAAGTAGGTGAATTCAGGAGGTACAGAATCCAACTAACAGTATTTTCTAAAAGAAAAAGTACATAAAGGGAGAAATATTCAGATAACCACACAGGAAAACTTCCTTGGATTGTAGTTAATCGTCTCAAGAGTAAAAGGGTCTAGAAAGGAAACTGAGAACGAAATAAAAGAAAGACCCAGCCTATGGCATGTATCAGTGTGAATTTTCAGAACACCAGGGTTAAAATAAAGATTCTAAATCCTTCCAGAATAAAAGAAAAAGTACTCAGGAAGGATGGGAAATAAACAAGGCATCTTAATATCAACAGCAAAAGAGAATAAGATAAAGGAGGCGTAGTTTGGAAATTCTCAATGAAAAAAATTATAGTAGGGATTTATATTCTAATCAAAAATTTTTCTGATGGACAACAGCTTAATTTTTTAAAAAATATTTTTATTTATTTGTCAGAAAAGAGGGGGGAGCAGGCAGAGGGAGAAACAAGCTCCCCACTGAGCAAGGAGACGGATGCAGGACTTGATCCCAGGACTCTGGGATTATGACCTGAGCCAAGGGCAGACGCTTAACTGACTGAGCCACCCAGGCATCCCTAGGATGTGCAACAACTTTAAGAAGATATTTCCCATGAATCCATTTTTTACAAATCAACTGGAAAATATTTCTCACCAAAACAAGTATAAACTAAGAGAAAAGGGAACATGCTGCTCCATGAATGAGAAAGTAATGGGAGAGAGAAGGATATCCAAGAGAGAGTAGAAATATGAACAGTAGCTAATGTATCTTCAACATTTAAGTGCAAAGTATAGAATTAATACTTTAAATGTCTGCAATATGAATAAATCCCACAGTTATACTACTGAATGAGAGAAGCTGGCGCAAAAGAGTACAAGTGATATTATTTGAATTTCTGTAAAATCAAAAATCAAGCCAACGTGGAAATCTTTATTCTAGTGGAAATTCTAAACTAAGCTATAATGATGCAAAATAGATTAAAAAAGAGCCAATATTTTTAAATCCTAACTAGAGAAATTGACTTTTCAAACATAGAAGTTTTTGCTTTCTTCCCCCCCCCCGAAAGGTTTTAGATTTTAAGATTTTAGGTGCCCAATATTGCATATGCAAAAAAAAAAAAAGGATAATTTTCAGAAGTGTGGAAATTGCCTGCTGTGACTGGAAATCATTCCAAGTCTTTGTGTACCACTCTATGAACATAAATGATTACCTTTAATTGCATGAACCACCTTTCTAAAGATTAGGAAAGAAAAATACTTTGGATGCTCATAATTTTTCTTGGACTAATTCTGTGTTCTTATTAGCATACCCGTTCCTTCTAGTTTCTGCCCTCATTTGTACCTAGTAAATAGTTTTTAATAATTCCCCTTCCCTATTCATTCAAATGCTGACCTTTATATTTCATAAGAAAATTAGTACAGAGGAAAGCTGCTCAGCACACACACACACACACACACACACGCACGCAAAGCAGAGGGCAAATTTAGCTTACACTCGAATGTTTTTCTTAGTTCACATTAACTCTAGTCACATCTAACTTATACCTTTTCTCCCCATACCTGTAAAAGAGATGCACCTTTTAATTTCAGATAACCATTAACTAACTTAATTGTGGAGAAGATCATTTCTGTTATTTTGTACTCTTGTAAATACAAACTGTCCTTTAAAATGTCATATAAATATCTTTAAGATTTTTGTAGTAGCATGAATAAGTGAATAATTCCCATATTAATTTAGATATAACAGACCTCTCGCTGTTCTTTTTTTAATATGTCTAACCTTTGTTGAGGATTACTGTTCTATGTTTTACATACAAGTTTTAGTTAAAACAGAATTAATGTACTTTAAATTTGTTTTAAGTCACTAGGGATAGATATATGTCTTTAAGAGTCATGCATATGGAGTTTTATTTCTACAATGTTCAATTGCCTTTTTAATGCACTTTTTCATGGTTGTAGTTAACTATGTTAATCTGGAAACACTTTAATGTTAATGATGTATTAATAATAATAGTAAAATTACTCCAAAGTCAATAATATGTCTCAAAATATGACTATAGGGATGGAAAGTAGTACATTAAGCTATGTGCTCTCAATAATTCATAATTTCTTAAATGTTCACATTCATCACCTCAGTTAAAAGAACAATCTGCCCGTAACTCTGTTGGAAATGTGCTTATTTGTTTAGACAGATGGGCATGCCCCGAGGTTCGTTCTCTAGCTTAAATGCACAATTGGCTTTATGATTTTAAGAAGCAGCTGATGAAAAAAAGAGTTGGGTATGCCAGAGCTTGTTTGAGATGTTCAACAAAGGAGACGCAATATGACAAATCATCCAGTAGTCCTGACTCCTAGACATGTTTTGTTTTGCATTGAGAATACATTTTTTAAGAACTGAATTATAATTAGCAGATTAAATTACAAAAGGTAATGCAAACTAGATTTTTTTTTAAAGATTTTATTTATTTATTTGACAGAGATAGAGACAGCCAGTGAGAGAGAGAACACAAGCAGGGGGAGTGGGAGAGGAAGAAGCAGGCTCATAGTGGAGGAGCCTGATGTGGGGCTCGATCCCATAGCGCCGGGATCACGCCCTGAGCCGAAGGCAGATGCTTAACCGCTGTGCCACCCAGGCGCCCCATCAAACTAGATTTTTGACACTCAAAAATATGTCCCTTAAAAGAGAAAAAAATAAACACACATATCATCATCCAAACTAAGATGTTAAGGGTCATTACTTATGATGACTCAGATATATGCAGTTATTTTTTTTTTTACAACAAAAAGCAAGCAGTCTCATTCTAGAAAAATTTAACTTTCCCATTATTTCACATATCTTTTAAATAAAAATGATGGATTTTACATTAATTTTTGTGAGACTAAAAGTTTTCTTATGTATGTAGAATTTCAGTAAAATGATAAAAATTATACCCCTTCCAATAAATGTCTAAGACTTAAAAGAGGTCTGTGTTCTAGAATTTCACTTCTTAGATTACTTGCTCTAAGAGTGAGTCCCTTAATTTTTCCATGTCTCTGTCTCTTCCTTAGAAGTTTACAGACAAAAATTCCAAAGTGTATCATAAGCAGGTTTTGGGAAGTGTTAAACCAAATTCTGGAACTATAAAACCCTAAAACCCAATCTAGAGAGGGAGGGAGAGAGGAAGGGAGGAAGGGAGGAAAATTAAGCAATCCAGAATAGTTTTCTCAGCTCTGAAAATTACCTTCAACATACCCTTGAGACTGTTAAGTCAACACTATTAGTGATATATACAAAGAACACATTTAATTGAAAAAAATCTTTGAGTAGATTCTTGGACATTGTTTCTCACACACTTTTTTTCCAGGATTTTTTGCAAATCTAAAGGTTGGTTAATTAAATCTTATCCTATTCCAGGATAATGTGTGTTTTTATATCTCAAGTTTTTGGCTAAATATTTGACATCTACCTTCAGTGATGCGATAGCTACTTTTAAGGCAAATACCTTGAGCTCTTTACCATTATAAATTCCACTTTGATATTAATAGATTCTTGATTTATCTTTTCATGTAGTTCCATAGAAAGAACAAATGCATTTAATTCAAGGTTGACATGTGCTTCACCTCAGTCTGAAAATGTGTTTGGAAGTGGCAGGGGATGTGGAATTCAAGTTATTTGCAATTTAATCAAATTGATATATGTTATAGAGAATTCAGACTGTTCTAATAATAATCATCATTATCATCATATCATTATCTTCATCATACTATATTATTGACATAAGGTAAAAGAATACAAAGTTTGGACTGGCTTCATAAACCAATAAAGGCACAGGTATACTTTTCTTATCGAAGCTTCCAATGACTCTATGTAAAATTTGTATTTATTTTCATCATAATTTGGGAGGAATTTTGCTTGTAGCCTTTCTGCTTTTATTATTATTTTAATTCTCTTGGTTTCATCTCATACATTTTTCCCCAAATTCCATTGTTTATATAATAGTTATTTACAGCACAGAATGCCAAGGCATTATCATTTCTGACACTGAGTCAGCCTTAGTTCAATTAAGTTTAGAAAACTTGTAGAGACAGTACCAGTATCTAAGCTATCACCATCATCCATGATTGTTCTCTATCAGTTGGTCACATTTCAAGGATGGCAAAACAAATAAACTAAAAACAAACAAAACAAAACAAAACTAAGATGCTCTGAAGTGAGTCTTAAGGGGAAATGGTAAAAAATTTGGTAAGTTTTCTTTGCTCAAGATGTCACTCCATGTGTAAAATCAGGGATGCTAACTCATGGTGAGTATTTTGGGGCTGACTAATTGCACCCACAGAGACTCACTTGATAGTTTATAGCTCAAATAAGAAGTGAGTGCACTATTCCATGTCCAAACACTATGTTCCACTGTATTAACAGGAGTCATGTTTATTAGCATAGAGAGTTCCTTCCTCCTCTGCTGGTATGTCTGGCCATCACTCACTGCTCTTACACTCATGAACTACGCAGTATAGAGAATACTGTAGAATAGGAGCCCAGGAGCACAATCCAGCTCATGGCCTATTTTACATAGCCTATGAACTAAAATATTTTTTACATTTTAAAAGAGTTGCAAAAAACAAAACACATGAGCAATGTGCACAAGAGAAATTAGCCTGGAAAACCTCAAATATTTACTTTCTGTCCCTTTAAAGAAAAAAATTGCTGGCTTTTCATAATAGTGACGTGTGTGTGTGTGTGTGTGTGTGTGTGTGTGTGTGTGTGTGTGTGTGTTTGATTTGAATTACTCTCAAGTTTTTCTGTGGTTGTTAACTGATTTGGAAATAAAGAATGCAGCCAAAAATCCCTTCTATCTCTTTCCCTGAAAATGGAGTCTGAGCAAAATTTGTAGGACTTAGTTATTTTTATTTTTTTGCCAGTATATATTTCCTGATCCTATCCTATCCTAACTTGTCTTTAAGTTTCCATAAGCAAAGCCCCAGATCCACTATATGTATATATGTATGTGTGTCTTTGTATGCATATGCCATATATGTGTGTGTGTACATATATACATTTACATGCATACACAAACCAGACACACACACACTCCTACACATACACATAAATATATGTATTTCTGCTTTGGGAAGCAAAAAAATGCATGTCCTCTTTCAAAGTGTCCACTCTCTAACTACTTTCATTAGTGGGAATTAGGAGCAAAACATCTTTCAAATGAGGGGGTTTTCTTTTTCTATTTTGTTCTTGATTCCTTAGAGAAACTATTGTAGTATGATTAACAAATCTATAATAAAATATTTCGCTAAGTTGAATGGGGCTATTATTATAAAAGATCCCATCAGCCAAGGACCTTGACATCCTTATGTTGGAGTATAGAAAGAGAGGATATAAAATAACAATTTTCTCTATTATGAGTTGTACTGTGAAAAATGGTTTATATATATACTCCATTATATATTTTCTTTCCCACAACACTCCTGCAAATACTATCATGCTTATTCAATACATGAAGAAACCTAGGTAAAGTTTAGTAAATACCTTAAACATCAACTCTTTCAAACAAACCTTTATAAATGATAAAGAAATGAAAAATATATGAATGAAAAAATGAAAAAGCCTGAGTAACTTGGAGGAAAGGGAATCATAGGAGGTATGTACTTGAACTCATCTAAAATGAAATTTTTGGTTGACCTAATTCAAGGTTATTGAGGCTAAAAAGTAAAGCATAAACTCTATTCAAAACACTGAAATCACATATAATCAAGCAAAATTGTACTTTACTACTAGTACAGCATCTGAGGCTAGCTTCCTTAGGAAATGGCCCATAAGGAAGAGATTTTCAAATAGGTCAATTATACAGTGTTCTTAAAAGAATACATATAAGGCAACAAGTGGGGCATATTTGGAGAGAGGGTAACATTGAACTATGGCACAGCACCAGAGACAACAGCCAATCCCATTGGGATCTCTGGAGATGGGAAAGTGCATAGATTTGGTGAGAATTGAAATAAGTGGGCTAGGCCATTGTATTCTGCATCTACCAGTCAATGGCGTTAGGGGATGTAACCTTCCCCACTGAAGGGCGAATTCCACAAGTGCTTGTGGCTGGGAATGAATGTCAAGTTCCTAAAGTAGAGAATATGTTGCCAGACCACAATATACACTACTGTCCACTCTTTGCTCTTCTCAAATCCTCGTGCTTTACACAATAATTTTATTCTATCTGGGAACAGCTCCTTTAGATTCTGGTTGTTTAAAAAAAAAAAGATTCTGGTCCCCCCCCCCCCCCTTGCCCAGGGATTCATACAGTAGGAAAATTTGTGAACAAAATTACAACACTGGTCTTGAGACTACAGATGTTGTTCATCATCTATTTCTTGTTCACTTCCACCAACCATTCTAAATTCCCTTTACTTTTGTCAGTTCCATTATAGACCCATGCTGCCTATCTGGTGGGGTGATTTAGACTCTCCTACCTGAGGAGTCTGAGTTGCTGGTTAACATGGATGAGCAAGAGGCTGGGGGAAGTGGTGCCACTTAAAGATCATGATCCCTTACCCCATTGCCAGATTTGAGCGAGTTCATAGACTCAGAAACCTTTGAGGGCAGGCTTTGTCCACATAAGGAAAAAAAAAACCTCTGAAACAACATGACAAATTTTTTGGTAGTGAATCTCCTAGTTTTTTCCCAAAGAGACCTACAGACCTTGTTCTCTCACTAGAGAAAGAATATCAGATGTATTAAGAAAAGTAACACAAAACTATAGATTCTAGGAGCTCAGAAAATTAGCAGTAATGCATTTTGTTAATAGGTAAAAAAAAAAAAAAGTGTGTGACAGCATTAAACCAAAATATGAAGAGAGATATGGGGAGCATACTGTTGTAGAGTTCTTTTTCTATACATGAAGAAGTATATTCTTGTCTGAAGGTAGACTTTGTTTAATGAAAACTATATAAGTCTTAGGGCAGCCACAAAAAAATAAAACAATATTTTTAAAAGAGTTAATAAATTTGAAATTGATCTGGAGATAAATGGGATTGTAATACATAAGCAGTTAATCCTAAAGAAGGTAGATAAGGAGGGAAACAAGAACAGATGGAACAAACAGAAAACAGCAAGTATGATGTTATATTTTAATCCAAACATAGCAATAATTACAAAAAACATACATGTTCTGAACATACCAATGAAAAAAGATTGTCAGATTGGGTGAAAAAAATAAGAGTTATCTCTGGACTGTCTATAAGCAACTCACTTTAAATATAATAACATAGGTTAAAAATAGGGTAGACCAGTCACTAATTAAAAGGCAGATTAGAGGGTGCCTGGGTGGCTCAGTTGGTTAAGCATCTGCCTTCAGCTCAGGTCATGATCCTGGAGACTGGGGTGTAGTCCCACATTGGGCTCCCTGCTCAGTGGGAAGTTGCTTCTCCATCTGCCCTTCACCCCACTTGTGCTCTCTTGTGCGCTCTCTCTCTCAAATAAATAAATAAATAAAATCTTTAAAAAAAAAGGCAGATGTCAAAGGAAACATCAGAACAAGAAATATTACCATGGATAAAAAGTGGCATTACAAAAAAAAAAAAAAAGTTGTGTTACCTAATGTTAGAGGTGTCAATTCTCCAAGAAGATCTAATAATTCTAAATATGTGTGCACTTCAGAGTTTCAATATACAATGAATTCAAGTTTTATAAAACTTAAAGAAATAGATAAGTCCACAGTTATAACTCTAGACTTTAACTCGCCTTTTAATAAAATATATAGCACATCTACAAAAATTCAGTAAGAATAGAGAAGACCTAAAAAACCATGAATCAATTTCAACACATTATCATAACATGCTGCCTCCAACAAGAGAGTACTATAAACGTTTTTATCAACTGTATGTGTAATATTCACCAACATAGACCATATTCTGAGTATAAAGCATCAATAAATTTAACCAGATACACATTAATACTTTTTGTTATTCAGCTTTGAGAATCTTATAATTTATTTCATGGTTTATCATTTAATTTGTTACTTTTCTTTTGAATTATGGCAGTCTTAAGTAGAGAGATGTAAAATAAAACAATGAAACAAAATAAAAATAGAGATAGGAAACATGGGAAATTATTAGTTATTCTGGTATATTGTTTTGTCTTAATCATGAAAAGTGAAAATATCTGCCAATTTCTGAACATGTATTCTGAGTCACAATTTGTACCAAAAAGTCATTCCTGGATCATGAATTATCATGGCTCAGATATGATAATCCTGCATAGGAATCAATGTCTGTCTACTCCATATCCTATGTTTGTTATACCATACTGTGCCATCTTTCTTTTGACTGCTTAAATGAAGCCCCACCCATGCAGTATTCTCTTAAAATTTCTTGATACAAAATGATTCTGGAAAATTGTCTGCTTAAGACACACACAATGTTTCAAGAGCTGCCAACCTTATGCAATCAAACATGAAAATATAAATTCTTCTAGATTTACTGATAGACATCCTAAGTCATAATTAAACCAATAGCTCTAAATCTCTTTTTGAAAGAGGCGGGATACAAAGTTATTAAAATAAGTACGTATGAGCTATAATCCTCTATTGCAATAATTTTTGGAGCACTATCAAAATTCCACACCAAAATATCTATGACACTAAGGGTGCTTTACAGGATGTGCACATTAAGGAACTAAATAAATGTTGTGCCTTGTTAGATAAAGGAAACAACATATGCTGCAGCTTATAAATATGTATTTAATATAATTCCCAACAGGGCAAATGAGTCATGTATAATAAATGAAATGTTTAGGAACAAAATTTATTCATAAAGTATTTTAATTGTTAGTATTAAGAAGGATACCATTTGTTTTGGTTTTAGCCGTGTTTTATAATGTGTTATATAACTTTTGTATAATATAAATTCATACCCCTGAATTCATGAATACAGATTCATGTAAAATATAAACTCTTATCAGTACCATAGCAATGGATTCTCAGATAATGGACCATAAGACAATGGTGTTTATGATAAACATCAACATAAGCATCAACTGCCTGATGGAAGGTCCAGATAGATAACTTCGTTATTAGTGATCTGGGAAAAAGAACAAATGGGCTTTTTTTTTTTTTTTTTTTAAGATTTTATTTGTCAGAGAGAGAACAGGAGTACAAGCAGGGGGAGCAACAGGCAGAGGGAGAAGCAGGTTCCCTGCTGAGCAAGGAGCCTGATGCGGGGCTCAATCCCAGGACCCTGGGATCATGACCTGAGCCAAAGGCAGATGGTTCACCGACTAAGCCACCCAGGCATCTCTGAACAGGTTTTAAATAAGATTTTAATAAGCCTTACAGAGATACTTAATGGAAGTTTGCAGAATATATTAGAAAGTAAAGAAATCAAAGAACTACATTTTACAGTGATAGAGAACCTTCAAGTAATCACTTGAAGGGGAATGTATGGAAATACAAACTAAGGAAAAATAATCAGATGCTATCAATGGGATGGGTTGTTTGGGAAAATATAATTTATTCAAGGTGGTGCTGAACTGCAAATGAAATGGGTGAGCATTGTGCTGTGGCGCCAAGAAATATCAGTACACGTGTGACTCAGTGTTCAGTTTGTCCTTGTGGAAGGCATTTCTGTTTCTTTTCAGACTCCTGGTGAGAACTAAATTACATATTTAAAAAATTTGAGGCTTTTATGATCATGAAATAGAAACAGCATTAAACAGCTTTAAGAGTAATGCATAGCACAGAACCTTGGAGGAAAATGATGTATAAATAAAATCTTAAAAGATTAATAGTTTTGCCTGAGCAAAATCTTCACAGAAACATTATTGGGTATTTTTAAATAATATGCATCTTAATATTTAAGTATTTTACCACAATATTATAAAACAAGTGGAGATTGCCTTCTCATTTATAACTTACTTGAACAATATACATAATTTTGAAGTGTTCAAAACATTCATTTTTAGGGGTTGATTTGAGAACAATTAAGGTGGACTGAATGAATCCTATAACACAGGCTGAGCAAATACAAATGAGCTGCCAGAGAGGAATCCTGAAAGATGTGGCTTTCTTAAACTCTTCTAGTTTTTTATTGTATTTTCTTCTCACTGGAAAGAATAGATATATGTATTTTTTCCTACTGCAATCCATTCCTCAAGACTTACTGATTCAGAAACGGTAACAGATCTCTCAGTCTGGCCTTTAGGATATCTTTCTTGCAATTAGTTATTTGTGGTTTGTAGTTGCAAGCACAATAGAGCACAGTCAATGACTCAGAGAAACAGCTAATCCTGATGTGGTTGTAATTTGTTAGAACATTAGGGTATAACTGTTTGTTTTCCCAGTCAGGCACAGAGAGAAGTTAGTGTGAATTCAACATTATTTTATTTTAGTGTTTACTTATTTAATAGCAATATTATCTAATAAATAGAAAATGATTGACCACACATCTAATTATTCTGCTTCCAGACCCACAACCTTATTCTCTGTTTTACCTTTATTAGGAATACCCTTAATTGTTTTACATGGACCATTTCAGTGCATATCCCAAGAATAACTCAGAATTAATAGTGTAAATGAAGATTATAAAATTAAAACCATGTTGACATAATGCATATTGAAGTAACTTTATTTCAATGGAAATTCGTACAAACCATTTATTTCGATTTGTGAAAATAAAAGTTGGACTTTAATAGTAAAAAATTAATCAAATTACCACATCTACACCGTAATTTTTGCTGTGTGTATTATTATAAAATATTATAAAAAACTAGTTTTTTTTACCCTCTGACTATGAAACTTTTCTCCAACTCTATTTATGAGGGGATTTTATCAAGATAAAAGGAAGGTGACTTCAGTTTGGGTACAAATGCAAGAACATCTCATTTTCAGAGCTAAATAGGAGTGAACTCTCCTAAGTGTGAAAAGCTATTTCTCAACTAAAATAGGAAAAGATCGGATCAGACCACCTGTGACCATTATCCATATCTAGCACAAATAGCCCTGGTGAGAGAACAAAATCAGTTCATTTTCTTCCTGAGAACAAAGTATATTTGCCAGAGGTTTGTTGTTTCTCTGCCCCTCACTGATATAGAGAAATAATAAGCCAAATTTTCCCCAGTGCCTAAGTCCCTGCCTCACAGTAAATTTAGATACTAAAGAAAATGTTCCCTCCTTCTGATCCATAAACTTGCATTCAAGTTTGTTGAATTGTTACTAAAAGATAATTTATTTAAAAAGTAGAATAACTATGAAACAAGTTTTTCAATTGCAGATTTGTGTGTTTGTACATGTGTGTATATGTATGTGTATAACACATGTATATGTGCCTAAATTTACTCTCAAGTATGTTATATGAAATAAGGTTAATGGGTATAACTTATAAACACATTATTTTATTATTTGTCTATTTACAATTATACTTGACTCAATAGATATTCTGATTATATAAAATAATGAAATTGAGCTCCTTTTAAGTGCATCAAATATTTGGCACTTTTAACACTGATAGCAAATATAACCATGGTTTAAAAAAAATCTGTCCATAATTTCTTAAGAACATTCAAATTTAGAAGGGAATTTCTTGGTCTTTGTGTGATCTTAAGGAAGTAATTTCACCTATCATTTTCTTCATGTTGAAAATCAGCATGTTGAACATTTCCCTACTGTGATTACTTCTCAAATATAATTCTGTGATTCAGTGAATTATCTAAGCACAACACATGTATCAACTTTGACACTTTGATGTTATTTGTCTTTTGAATTCAAGCTTTCCTTTATTCAGTTATGATTTATTGAACATCTATCATGTGTCAGGGTCTATGGTAGACAAAAGAGACAAAATTACACCAAACCCAACTTATCAACATGGAAGTAATTGAATTATCAGAATAATATGTTTTGAAGAGGTCCTAAATATCACTTAGGGCAGTAGTTATTACAAAAAAGTGAATAATCTGATTCCAAAACATGCTATGAAACTAATCAAATTGTAAATTGTACCTAGTTCTTAGTGACTATTGGACTTTCATATTTCTTGGTTTTTGTTTCAAAGTGTTTATTGTGTTTTGCTTTATAATATATATGTTATATACTTGGTAATACATATAGTGCATTTGTATCTATATGCTTTACATATTGGAGGTTTCTTTGTATTTTTAAAAAATTTTAATTCTAGTATAGTTATCAGTTAACAAACTGTTTTATTAGTTTCAGGTGTACAGTATAGTGATTCAATAATTCTGTGCATTACTCATGATTATCATGATTAAATGTACTCCTAATCGCCTTCACCTGTTTCACTCATCCCCCACCCCCTATATGGTAACAGTCAGTTTGTTCTCTGTAGTTAAGAGTCTGTTTTTTTTTTGTTGTTGTTCGTTTGTTTGTATGATTTTGTTTTTTTCTTTCATTTTTCTTTATTCATTTGTTTCCTAAATCCCACATATCATATGATATTTGTCCTTCTCTGACTTATTTCATTTAATATTGTACACTCTAGATCCATCCATGTTATTGCAAATGGCAAGATTTCATTCCTTTTTATGGCTGAGTACCATTCGATTGTATGTATATATGCCACGTGCTCTTTATCCATTCATTAATCAGTGGACGAGTGGATTGCTTCCATATCTTAGCTGTTGTAAATAATGCTACAATAAACATAAGGGTACATATATCTTTTTTTAAGTAGTGTTTTCATATTTTTTAGGCAAATATCCAGTAGTAGAATTACTGAATCGTATGGTAATTCTGTTTTTAATTTTTGAGGAGCCTCCATACTCTTTTTCACCCTGGCCACACCAGTTTGCATTCCCATCAACAGTGTACAAAGGTTCCTTTTTCTCCAAATCCTTGGCAACACTAGCTGTTTTATGAGTTTTCATTTTCACCATTCTGACAGGTATAAGGTGGTTTCTCATTCTGATTTTCATTTGAATTTAACTGATGATAAGTGATGTTGAGCATCTTTTCATGTATCGGCCATTTGTATGCCTTCTTTGAATAAATGTCTATGTCATCTGCCCATTTTTAATTTTATGTTGTTTTGGTTTTTGGTTGTTGAGTTATAGAAGTTCTTTATATATTTTGGATACTAACCCTTTATTGGATATGTCATTTGCAAATATCTTCTTCCATTGCATAGGTTGCCTTTTAGTTTTGTGGATTTTTTCCTTTGTGTGCAAAATCTTTTTGTTTTGATATAGTATCAATAGTTTATTTTTGCTTTTGTTTCCCTTGCCTAAGGAGACCTATCTAGAAATATGCTACAGATGACATCAAAGAAATTACTGCCTGTGCTCTCTTCTAAGATTTTTATGGTTTTAGGTCTCACATTTAGTCCTTAGTCCATTTTGAGTTTATATTTGTGTATGTTGTAAGAAAGTGATCTAGTTTCATTCTTTCGCATATAGCTCTCTAGTTTTCTCAACAACATTTATTGAAGAGACTCTTTTCTTCATTGCATATTCTTGCCCCCTTTGTTGAATATTAATTGACATTATAATTCTGGGTTTATTTCTGGGTTTTCTAGTCTGTTCTATTGATCTATATGTCTGTTTTTGTGCCAGTACCAAACTGTTTTGATTACTACAGCTTTGTAGTGTATCTTGAAATCTGGAATTGTGATGCTTCCAGTTTTTTTTTTTTTTTCTTTTTTCTTTTTCAAGATTTCTTTGGCTATTTGGAGACTTTTGTGGTTCCATGCAAATTTTAAGATTGTTTGTTCTAGTTCTGTGAAAAATGCTGTTGGTATTTTGATAGGGATTGCATTAAATGTGTAGATTGATTTGAATAGTATGGACAGTTTAGCAGTATTTTGTCTACCAACCCATGAGCATGCAATATCTTTCCATTTGTGTTCTCTTTAATTTCTTTCATCAGTGTTATAGTTTTACAGGTCTTTAACCTTGTTAGTTAACTTTATTCCTAAGTATCTTATTATTTTTATTTTTAGTGCAACAGGATTTTTTTTCTTAATTTCTTTTTCTATTACTTCATTATTGGTGGATAAGAATGCAACACATTTCTGTATACTGATTTTGTATCTTGTGACTTTACTGAATTCATACATCAGTTCCAGTAGTTGTTTGGTGGAGTCTTTAGGGTCTTCTCTATACAGTATCATGTCATTCTGCAATTAGCGAAAGTTTTACTTCTTCCTTACCAATTTGGACTTTTATTTCTTTTCTAATTGCTGTGGCTAGAACTTCCAGTACTATGTTAAATAAAAGTGGAAAGAGTGAACATCCTTGTCTTGTTCCTGATCTTAGGGGAAAAGCTCTCAGGTTTTTACCATTGAGTGTGATGTTAGCTGTGGGTTTTTCATAGATGGCCATTATTATGTTGAGGTATGTTCCCTCTAAACCTACTTTGTTGAGGGTTTTTATCATGAGTTGTTGTTGTATTTTGTCAAATGCTTTTCTGCATCTTTTGAAATGACCATATGGTTTTTATCCTTTCTCTTTTTGCTGTAAATGTATCATATTTGATTGATTTGTGAATATTGAACCACCCTTGCATCCAACGAATAAATCCCACTTGATCATGGTGAATGATTTTCAATGTACAATTGGATTCTGTTTGCTAGTATTTTCGTGGAGGATTTTTGCATCTATGTTCATCAGAGATATCGGCCTGTAGTTCTCTTCTTTTGTAGTATCTTTATGTGGTTTTGTTATCAACTTAATGCTGGCCTCACAGAAAGAATTTGGAAGCTTTCCTTCTTCTATATTTTTGGAATATTTTGAGAAAAATAGATATTAATTTGTCTTTAAATGTTTGGCTAGAATGCTCCTCTGAAGCCATCCGATCCTGGATTTTTGTTTGTTAGGAGTTTTTTGATTACTTATTCAGTTTCATTGCTGGTAATCAGTCTGTTCAAATTTTCTATTTCTTCTTGATTCAGTTTTGGGAGGTTATAGGTTTCTAGAAATTTACCAATTTCTTCTAGGTTGTCCAGTTTGTTGGCATATAATTTTTTGTAATATTCTCTTATAATGCTTTGTGTTTCAGTTGTGTCAGTTGTTATTTCTCCTATTTCATTTCTGATTTTATTTGAGACTTTCTCTCTCACCCACACTATCTCTGTATTGGGGGGAATCTGGCTAAAGGTTTATCAGTTGTGTTGATCTTTTCAAAGGAGTTCCTGGTTTCATTCATCTATTCTATTGCTTGTTTTTTTTAGTTTCTATTTTAATCTTTATTATTTCCTTCTTCTTACTGGTTTTGGGATTTGTTTCTTTTTCTAACTGCTATAGGTGTAAGGTTAGGTTTTTACTTGAGCTATTTCTTTTTGAGGGCCTGTATTGCCATAAACTTTCTTCTTATAACCACTATTGGTGAATCCTGAAGATTTGGACCATTATGTTTTGATTTTTATTTGTTTCCATGTAATTTTTTGGTTTCCTCCTTGATTTCTTGGTTGACCCATTTATTGCTTAGCAGCACGTTACTTAACCTCCATGTATTTGTATTCTTTCTAGATTTTTTCTCATAGCTGATTTCTAGATTCACAGTGTTGGAGTGGAAAAGATGCATGGCATGACTTCCATCTTTTTGAATTTGTTGAGACTTGTCTTTGGCCTAATATGTGATCTATTCTGGAGAATGTTCCATGTGCACTTGAAAAGAATGTGTATTCTGCTGTTTTAGGATGTCCTCTTATGAATATATCTGTTAGAGCCATGTCCAATGTGGTCCAATGTGTCATTCAAAGCCACTGTTTCCTTGTTGATTTTCTGTTTGGATGATCTGTTCATTGACATAAGTGCGGTGTTAAAGTCCCCTACTATTAATGTATTACTATCAATTACTTCCTTTATGCTTGTTATTTGCTGCCTTATGTATTTGGGTGATCCCACATTGCATGCATAAATATTTACAACTTTTATATCTTTTTGTTGGATTGTTCCATTTAATATATCATAGTGTCCTTCTTTGTCTCTTGTTACTGTCTTTGTACCATTTGAATATGGTACAGTCTTTGCTTTACCATTGAGTATGGTCTTTACCGTTGAAACTTACGGTCTTTGGACTTTGAGACTATGAAGGTAAATGGTCTTTGGTCTTTGAGACTATGGACATATGGTTTTTCCTTTCCAATCAAAGGATCCCCTTTAACATTTCTTGTAGGACTGGATTGCAAATACTCATATAAATATTGCAACCCCACCTTTCTTTTCATTTCCACTTGCATGATAAATTATTTTCCATTTCTTCATTTCAGTCTATAGACTCTTTCTTTAGGTCTGAAATGAGTCTCTTGTAGGCAGCAAATAGATAAGTCTTACTTTTTAGTTCATTCTGTCGCCCTTTGTCTTTTGATTGGAACTTTTACTCCATTTACATTCAAAGTAATTATTGATATGAACTTACTGCTATTTTGTTACTTGTTTTATGGTTGTTTTTGTAGTTCTCTGTTCCTTTCTTTTGCTCTCTTCTCATGGTTTGTTGGCTTTCTTTAATGATATATTTGGACTCCTTTCTCTTTATTTTTTCCATATCTTTTACTGTTTTTTTGATTTGTGGTTATCATTATGTTGTATATAACATTTTCTGCATATAGCAGTCTATATTAGTTTGGTGGTCACTTAAGTTTGAGCCCATTCTTTACTCTCGCCCTCCCCACCCACATTTTAGGTATATGATATCATACTTGACATCCTTTTATTTTGTGAATCCCTTAACTGAGTTTTATAGATATACTTAATTTTGCTCCTTTTGTGCTTTGTACTTTTCTTACTTCTTATGGTCTTTCCTTTCCAGTCAAAGGGTCCCCTTTAACATTTCTTGTAGGGTTGGATAAGTGGTCATGAATTCCTTTAACTTTGGTCTGGGAAGCTCTTTCTGTTCTGAATGATAGCCTCTCTGGATAGAGTATTCTTGGCTCTTTTTTTTTTTTTTTTCCTTTTAGCACTTTGAATATATGTAGCCTACAAAGTTTCTGTTGAGAAATCTGATAGCCTTGTGGGGCTTCCCTTGTATGTAACTGATTTATTTTCTCTTACTGCATTTAAAATTCTCTCACTATCATTACATTTCTGCCATTTTAATTACTATGTGTCTTGGTGTGGCCTTCCTTAGATTGTTTTGTTGCAGGCTCTCAGGTCTTGGATCTGAATTTCTGTTTCCTTTCCCAAATTTGGGAAGGTTTCAGCTATTATTTCTTCAAATAAATTTTCTGCTCCCTTCTCTCTCTCTCCTCTTCTGGGATCCCTATAATGCAAATGTTACTATGCTTAATGATGTCAGTGAGTTCCCTGTCTTCTCATTATTATTTATTATTATTATTATTACCATTTTCTCTCTCCTGTTTCACTTGATTTATTTCTATTACTTTGCCCTCCAAGTTGCTGATCCATTCTTCTCCTTCCTGTAGTCTACTATGTATTCCATTTAGTTTATATTTAATTTCAGTTATTGAGTTCTTCATCTCTGATTGGTTCTTTCTTATGTTATCTATTTCTTTGTTAAAGGTTCTCACTGAAGTCCTCCCCTCTTAAGTCCAGTGAATATCTTTATGACCATTACTTTAAGTTCTCTATCAGGCATATTACTTATCTCCATTTCATGTACTTATCTTGTTGAAATTTGTCCTGTTCTTTCGTTTGGGACATATTCTTGTGTCTCTTCATTTTGTCAAACTGTTTCTGTGTTTTAGGGAAGTCCACTGTATCTCCCGCTCTTGAAAGTAATGGCCTTATGAAGAAGGGATCTATAGTGCTATAGTGCAATATCCCCTGTTTGCCAGGACCCAGTACTTCAGTTGTGTCTCCTATGTGTTTTGTATGTACCTGACTATTGTGGTTCAGCCAAGTTTGCCTTTATCCCAGTTGTCTGCAATGGCTCCCTTTGCCTTTGTGGGCAGGATTTGGTCCTTGTGTTGTTCGTGGGCCAGTTTGGGGTTGTCTTGGATTTGAGTCAGATCAGGCGTTTTCCAGAGATGAAGTAGCACTGAATTGTAGGGCACTTCCCTGTGTTGTGTACTGAGAAGCTTTAGGGGTTGGATGATGTCGGGAGTCAGAACAGATGTCTGCTCCCAGTCCACGGCTGGGGCCTCAGTGAGACTGGTCTGTGTGGTTATTTTCCCATCTCCCTGGGTTAGGAGTCACTTTGGAGTGGTGTTGTCCCCTGTCTGGACTGCTTGCGCACTGCCAAGTTTGTGGCACCGCTTTGAACAAACTCGACCAAGTGTGTATTGGAGGGGCCAGGTCCACAGTAAAACACGGGGGCGGGGTGTGCAGTGCCAGCAAGATCTGTGCAGACCACTGGAGGTAACCTGCAGCCACCAGGGATGAGACAGGCTTGGTGGAGGAAGGAGATCTGCAGAATTGTGTGGGGGCGGGGCAGCAGTGTTAGCAGGAGAGGCCTGGCCACTGCCCAAAACTCCTGCCAAGGCTGGATGGCTGAGGGGGTGGACCCACAGAAGCATGTGGGGGTGGAGCCAGTGGTATTGGCAAGTTAGGTGGAGATAGTTGTTGCTGTGCTGGTTGCCACAGGTGTCTGTGTGAATAGGCTGGGGGCAGGGGAAGGAAATGATACCTGCCAGCTGTTCGTTCCTGGAAAAGTTTGCAATGATCTCTGCCCCTCCAGCACTTGCTCTGAGATTAGTAAACAAATCTCTTTCCCATATAACCAAGGTGATTTTCAAACTGCTGCTTCTGTGCTTAATCTTTGAGGAGCTTTTTGTTGTGCTGTTCCTTTAGGGCTAGGGACTCAGATTTCTGTCGCCTTTTGGCTTTCCCAGAAACAAACCTGCTGATTTTTAATGTTCTAGGTTTTAACCATATGATTTCGCTGATATGTGGAATTTAAGAAACAAAAAAGATAAACATAGGGGACGGGAAGTAAAAATAAAATAAAAACAGAGAGGGAGACAGACCGTAAGAGATTTTATAGAGAATAAACTGAGGGTTGCTGGAGAGGAGGTGGGTGGGGAGATGGGCTAAATGGGTGATGGGCATTAAAGAGGGCATTTGTGATGAGCACTAGGTGTTCTATGTAAATGATGAATCACTAAATTCTCCTGAAACCAATACTATACTATATGTAACTAATTTGAATTTAAAAACAACTTGGAAGGTAAAAAAAAAAAAAAGTTTTAGGTATTAAGCCTCACTGATTGTAAGAATTCATGAAATTCAGCCTTTCTGGTTTTCAAAGCCAAGTGTTTTGGGGGTTCATTTTCCCCAGGTGGGTTCCCAGGCCTGAGGTGTGCCCAGTGTTCCTCCCTTCCACAGAGAGTCCCGCTAGTCTGTTTAGCTCCTGGCAGTATCTCCAACCTCCCTACCCTCTGTGGTGTGGCCTCTTCTCTACATTTAGTGGTGGAGAGTGTGTTCTGCCAGTCTTTGGGTAATTTTCTGGGTTATTTACAGATTGGGTGTTACCTAATTTTATCTGTGGAACGAGATCAGTTTAGGATCCTCCTACTCTATCTTCCCTGGAAGTCTTCCACTTACTATATTGTTTGTTTATTTTGTTTTTTTTTTCATATTGTTTTTAACTCTCCTTTATTTAGCATTGTATCACAGCATTTTCTGAGGTCATTTTTTTCAAAATCATAATTTAAGTACTTTGATAATAACCCATTATAAGGCACAGTATAATAATTTTTCCATATTCAATTTTAGAAGTTAATTTTTATTTCTTTAATGTTAGTAGAAGAGTATAAATAAATATTAATATTACTCATGTTATACACATACCTATGAAATTCAAGCATTTCTTTATATTTGGGAATATAACTTTTTATTACACTTTTAACCATCATAAATAATGTAATATTTATGAATAATTCTTTGTTCTAATTATTCATTATTTCCTGTTGATATATTCCATGGAGTGAAAGTCTTCCAACCATTCAAATGTCAGTGAAACTATCTCCCAAAGTCTACAAACTTATGCCTATACAATTAGCAGGCTTCTCTCAACTCATATAACTTTATAAATTTCTCTAATCTACACTTATTACTGAAAAATAGCATCAAATTGTTTTTACACAAATACAAAATATTGTTTACATGTATTTCTTCAAATATCTGTAGTGGTTCTCCATTTATTAGAAATCTAGCTGTTCTGACTGATATTCAGAATTCTTTCACACCAGATCAGGTTTATTTTTCCTAATATGTCTTCATTATTATTTTCACAAACAAAATTGTATCTGAAGAGTTCTAAGAATCACATGACTTTTACAAATTGCAAGATTCTTAATACTCTCCCGCTGACTTAATTCCCACATGTCTGCCCAAAATTTGAGAATCCGTCACCAGCAACCTACCAGGAAAGTTGCTTTTTTTTGTTGTTTTTTGCTTATCAGAATTCCTATAGCATTCACTGATACAACTACACATTTAATGGCTATTTACATTAAAATTCCTTTTAATTTTTTAGTGAAATTTTGGTTATATTTCTTATATACTAACCATGCCAAGTTCTTTGGAAATGAGAGCTTTTTTAAGCCATTATTTCTTTCCATAACATGCAGTTCTGCATAACATATAGTAGACATTTGATAAAATAATTATTGTTCTGCTCATTAGCTGCTTCATTTGCCTACGTATAAGACAATGGTAGTAACTATAATTCTAGACAACAATATGAAGAAAGACAGCTTTATTTTGCCTTTATTCCAAATTATGCATCTCCAACATTTCCTATAACCTTTATTCACCAGGTGAATAGATCCATATGAAAGCTGCTTCATTTGCCTACGTATAAGACAATGGTAGTAACTATAATTCTAGACAACAATATGAAGAAAGACAGCTTTATTTTGCCTTTATTCCAAATTATGCATCTCCAACATTTCCTATAACCTTTATTCACCAGGTGAATAGATCCATATGAAATAAATTGAAGGTCCACTTAGATAATTTTACTTATGAAGACCCTGATGGATATGAAAAGTTCTGAAATTGCTATAAAAACAGCCCTCTTTTCTAGACCAATCACTGCCACTTAAAAGCTAGCAGTTCAATCCACTTTATCATCTGTAGAAAAGCTACGTAAATCCTGCCCATTTCTAATGATTATTCAGAGAAACAAATGAAATAATGAATTTTTAAAAATATCTATTAAATATCTATTGAATATATCTATAATATCTATTAAATATGTCTATTGAAATTTTTAAAATATCTATTAAAATAAACTGGCATTTTCCTTTGTGTGTTTTGTCTTCTAACATGTTCAAGATTATACTAAAGTTTCCTTTAACACACATAAGAATTGGGTATATTTGTATTCATAATACAGACCAATTCTCAGAGAAAATGACAGGAATAATCCACCATATGTTTTGCACCCTCTATAAAATGGCGCTCCTATTGGTTCCGGTTATTGGATAAAGTAGCATAATCAATTTCATGTCATCTGTTATGAAACAACGCAATTTCAAAAAGATAAGAATAAATCACTTCCAGGAATTCTGTTTAAAATGCTAAGGGGAGTCAAAAGTAGTGTTATTTCTGTTTAATGTGATTAACAAATAAGGTCAAATTAAAAATAAAATAAAATGGAATAGAAGGGTGAGCATGTGTGTCAGTTTTGTGGGGTAACTGGTCAGTCATAGTAATAATAGACATAGCCACTACCTGTACTTGAATATAATTATAAATTGGTTTGGGGAAGTATAATATTAGGTGAAAATAAAATAATCTGGAGGATTTAAACAAATAGAGCTTCTTACAAAACTTTCAAAAATTCAAATAGGTGAAGTAAAGAGGTAGTGTCTCTGACATCTTTTCATCTCCCACATTAGGAAAATTCAGAGAGCAAATTATAAAACAACCTATGAAATGTGTATTTGCTTTATAAAAGTTCTGGGAAATTTATGTATGACAGAGAAAGTCAAAGTCTCTTTCAAAAACAGTCTTCTAAATGCATCAGTATTTGCTGTCATTGCTATGGAAATCATAAATCTGATAACCTGACCTTGAAATATAAAGTAACCCCTCTACTCTTTTTCTCTTACTTAAATCGTCTCAGTTAAGCGTGACAATGAAGGGTAACTGGCACATTTTAGGAATTTATAAGTATTTGTGGAATAAAACAAATATATTATTTAATTATGATTGAGTTTATACTATAAATATATTTTTTGCCTGATGTCTAATAACCAAATGTCATTTAAATAGTTAATCACGGAAACACTGAAATTAAACACTTTATAGTCTGCTGAAAACATTTTTTTGGAGAAAGGTTGATAATCAGCAGATCTGCTCTTTCCAGTTAGCCCATAAGAACTCTAAAATGAAAAAAAAAAAAAAAAAAAAAAAAAAGCTAAAACGATGTGTCCTAACAAAATAATGGTGCTTTTAGATTCACATGAAATATCATTTAAAGTCATATTCTCTATGAAGTTAAGAGTTTCAGGATGTGGCAAGTAGTCTTTTTTTTTTTCCTTTTGTAAGAATATTAACATTAGAAGGAATGAGATGCTGTTGTAATGGGGAGTGTAGTCTGTGATTTTCAAACAGCTGTGGTCTCCTGAAAGCCAACTTTCAAAAATTAGGTTATTTAATTCATCCAATTTTCTGAAAAAAAATTATGTTATCTAGCTCAGATCTGGATTAGCATTTGCACATCTTCTAATCTGTGGTAGGATGACCTCAGGACAGACATCTGTTTGGATATCTTGGATGAATTCACATACAACCATCTGTTCATGGAAGAGTAGCCTCTTCAAAATTGGTCAGAACCTTTGACGAGACATTAAGGGCACAGAGTTTTTCAGTATTGCTGTACTCTTACTATGTTACACTGAAAAAAAAACAAAACAAAACATGAGAATCGCCATGTTCTAGGGTAGATCAATCAGTGGCATATTAATTGAAGATTCTAAATCCTTTCACAGAATGCTTAACTTTAGATGAGCACCAAATTAAATGGACATATGAAATCTGATATCCATATTTTGAACACATATCTGAGAAATCTATAACAAAAGTAATTATGAACTATTAAAAATATGAACGTCTGATTATAAAATAGCACTGCGTGATATATTTATTTTAAAGGGAATGGGGAAAACAACTGCAAGAACAATAAATCTAAAACTTTTAAATGAGTTGAATTTGCTGGGATTGAGAAACAAAAGCAAAATAAGGCCTATTGTTTTCTCAGTAAATAATAATAAATTTGAAGGATAAAAATGACCCACCAGATTTTCAGAATCATGAGTCTTTTAGATTTTTCATAAACTAATACAACCATGATAATCATATTTATAAAAACAAGAGTGAAGGTTATATCAGAAAATTAAGCATTCTAAGCTACTTGACACTGTACCAACCTACTGGGTTGAGCTGTCTCAAGTGTATTATTATTAGGGCACTCAATATTCTTAGAGAAGGGAATATTTATGATGCTTATTCTATCAGTTGGCATAGACCATCTGTTTTCTGTAAGCATAACCTCTTAAGTAGCTAACACAACAAAGTATCTTTTTTTTAATGGGAGAGTGGGGTTAGGTTTTTGTTTGTGTTTATTTGTACTTTTTCCTTACTCATATAAAATCCACTGTAGGTTTGGGTTATTTAACAAGGAAGCTGATTTTCAATCTGTGGCTCCACCTAAATACATTCTTCTGTGATTACCATTAAGAGAGTAGGGTCTTGCGCTAGCAACTGAATGCACTGGCCAGAAAGAGGCACATGTCATTTCTGTCCCCAAGCTATTGGCCAAAATAAGTTGCATGGCACTATCTAAAGGATGGGGTAGAAAATATAATCTTGTGCCTGAAAAAGAAAAAAAATAATCAGATAATGTGAGCAAACATACATGTATATATGTATGGATATGTATATATGCACATATGTGTGAAATATGTTTGCATGCATATTCTTTATTAGGAAGAAGATTAGACATTAACCCATGTGCCAGTATTTGTTAATACTTAAGTCACATTTAAAAAAAATCAAAGAGCATCAAGTGCTAATATTACTTTTATCAAAACACTTTCACTCCTATACCATTTCACCTCATACTATACATTATTTTCATTATCATACTATACAGTATTATTTCCACTAAACATATGCCATGTAGGCTATATGGCTTTTAAAACAATTAGAATATTTTATCCCATATATTTTTTTTCTCCTATCTTGTGATTTAATTGTGTTTGAAAGACACAAATGGGGTTACTTCAAGTTTCATAGTCAGGGTATCAGGTTTGTTACTTCCTAAATGCATCCCTTATATGTGAAGCACAGTGCTGAGCATGAAGCATTTATTTTTTACTATTATTTTATTTATTTATTTCATTGTATACCTTTCTGAATTTTTTCCACAAAGAATAATGGCTTGTTTAATTTTTACTTTTCTCTTGGGGAAAGCAAGCTCCTAAAATAATGTTATTGTTGTTTTCAGAGCCAGGTGTTTTGGACAAAATGAATCCACAGGAAAGACTTCAGGCAACCATAACATTCAGGTAATACATAATGAATATATTCTTAACCATATGACTTCTGTAATAGTCCTATTTCAGATAAAGAAATCAGAAAACAAATGTTAACTGTCTTCATTCTACTTACAATAATGGGTGCAGCTATAGTCTTTAGTGACTACTAGAACCTAATTTCAAAGTCTTCCTAGTGCAGGCAATGGAAATAAAGAGAATACATCCTAAAATCTCTAGCTTAGTAGCTCTTGAAATCACTATAAAACATTGTCTGTATTCCATTATGGTGTTCTCATATAAGAATACAAATCTAAGTAATTTTAGTAGAGTTTATATTTGTTCAAGAATTTGGTGGCAACTTGGGAGATATCAGCTGGAGTGGCTTGCCTTACTAAGTCTGCAGTGGGAGAGATGCAAAGACCAAAAATCTGATCATTTCATTTCATGGATGATGGAACTGATGTTTGAAAGAGTTGGGAAGGGGTCTCAACTCACAAAGTTCACTAATGATGGTGTCAGAATTTCAATCCATCCCTCCTGATTTATATAGTATATCTTTCATTTTAAAGCAAGGTTTTCCATCTTAAAAAAAAAAAAAAAGCGGGGGGAGGTGTGGGGTGGGCACTTGGGTGGCTCAGTTAAGAATCTGCCTTCAGCTCAGGTCATGATCCCAGCATCCTGAGATCAAGCTCCGTGTCCCTGCTGAGCTTCTCCCTCTCCAACTGCTCCTTCCCTTGTTCATGCTCCTTCTCTCAATCTCTCAAATAAGTAAAATCTTTAAATAAATAAAGAAATCAAGGTTTTCAAAAGTAATCATACTTTTGATTAGATTTCCAAACATATCTTAGCCTTTAAATACATTTGTTGCAAATTCTGCCATTTTTAATCAGAGCTCGTTTTATGTTCTTGACCAAGAGTATCAAGTAGAGATGAAGTAAGTACTGCCCAGAGAATTAAAAGAAAAACAAGAAATCCATTAATTTATTTAGATAAATAGCCCATTAAAAAAAAATGATTCGCTATCACTGTCAGCATTCTCTAAGCCTCTCACTGGGCGCTAAAAGCAGTCGGAGAAAAATCACACACCGGGGAGGTTGTTAGCAATATAAGTGCATAGTCACTAACCTCAGCTGGATCTCAACACTGGCTGAAAAATTTATTATTACGTTTGTTTTGTCTAGTTTCTGTAGTCAAACTTTTCTATCCTCCACACTCCTCCACCTGAGTGGTTCTCAGCAGACGACCTTGCCTCCTACTTGGTAGAACAAATAAAGTCTATCGCAAGCAACCACCTCAGATTCCTGCCACCAAGTCTTCAATTCTACATCTACCTGTACTTATTTTTAATTTATGTAAGTGGTATTTTCCAATAGAACCTATTTTTGTCTGTCAATAATGTCTTCAGGAATATCCGCGTTGGACTGTGTGCGCCTGACTGCATATGTCTGATACTGGCTGCTTCTAACTGCTGCGTTCCACGCACAGTGTTGTATATCCACCGCGGTCTTCCTATTGCCCCAGTGGGGCTTTCTGAGAGGCTTCCAGCGTCCACTACCATAAACGATTCTGTGATAAACATCCTCAAACGTATACATGTGTGAGGATTATTTTTTAAGTTGATGTATTTAAGAAGCAGGATTTTTACCTGTACTTACCTTGACTGAGTGGAGATACAACTAGAATGGCTTTATTCCTTTCCGTTTTCAGCTGCAGTGCTCATCATTCTTTCATTTACATGGCTGGTAACAAAATTCAGCATGTTCCGGGTTTTCCTGATTGAATGCTGGTAATGTGTTAATAGGCAGTTTTTAAGTTGCAGTTCTGTAATGAATAAATTGAATATCTCTTTTCATTTGTTTGACGGAATTTGGGGTTTCATCTTCTCTGAACCGGCTATTCATATCTGTTTGCCCATTCTTCTGTTAGGTTGCATATATATATATATATATATATATATATAAATTTTTTATTATGTTATGTTAGTCACCATATAGTACATCATTAGTTTTTGATGTAATGTTCCATGATTCATTGTTTGCCTATAACACAGAGTGCTCCATGCAATATGTGCCCTCCTTAATACCCATCACCCGCCTATCCCAATCCCCCACCCTCCTCCCCTCTGAAACCCTGTTTGTTTCCCAGAGTCCATAGTCTCTCGTGGTTCATTCGCCCTTCTGTTTACCCCCCCTTCATTCTTCCCTTCCTTCTCCTATATATATTTTTGATTTCTAGACATTTCTGTTCACTTTAATGTCATGAACTTATTCATTTTAGATAATACAAATATCTTCCAAATTCCCCTTTTTACTTATTCTCTCCATGCTTTTCTCCATTAAAAATGACCCTTAAATTTCTTGCCTCATTGTTTGCACTTACAGGTTTTAATAAGTAGACATTTTTAAAATTTCAAGTACAGCAATAATCTTTTCACATTTTTTTTAACTTCATAGTTTCCCTTTTCTAACTAATGTCCTTAATCCACATGGATCCTTGTTATATATAGGCATTCAGTACGTTATTGTTTCTCTGAGTTAACCCAAATTTCCCAACATTTCCCAAACTTATACATGCATTCCCCATTAAATTAAAGGAATATATGTATATATTATATATTAAGTATTTTCTCTAGCCCTCTCTGTTCTATCCAACTGTAAACTTTTTTTTTCTGTTCTTGCATCAAATTCACACTAATACATATTTGCAGTCTTACTACTTGGCAGGGTAAGTTCTCCTCAGTCTTTTGTTGTTTTGCTTTGTTTTGTTGCCTGTTTCTTTTTTATTTTTTTTATATAGGTTGACTCAGCTATCCATGGCCTTTTTATTTTCCATATATTTTTTCTTGAATAAATTTGTCAAACTTCTCAAAAATTTAGATGGAAATTTGATTCATATTGCATTGAGTATATTAACATATTTTTAATATCAAGTTGGGCTATCTTTCATTTATTCAGATCTTATTTTATGCTTCCTCATAGAATTTTGAAATATTCTATGTAGAGATTGTATATATTTTTGCTTAAACTCCTAGATTCTTTAGATTTTCTGTTGCTACTATAAATGGTATCTTCATATTTATAAGACTGTTTCTTTTATTGAGACATAATTGAAACACAGGGAAACCCATTGATCCTAAGTTTACATTTGGATAGGTTTTGACAAAGGCATAAAGCTGTATAAGCCACATCCCTATCAGTATATATATATTTTTTCTCAGCTCCAGAATTCTTCCTCTTGCCCATTATCAGTCAATTCCAACTTTTGCTCAAGCAAGTGTTGTTTTGATTTCTATCACCATGGATTTCTCTTACTATGGGTTGCCTACTCTCAGACTTCATACAAAGGAAATTATACAGTTGTGTACTCTTACGTGTCTGACTTCTTTCACTCAGTTGAATATTCTTGACATCATCCATGTAGTTGCATGTACCAATAGTCTGTTCTTGTTATTGCTGAGTAGTACGCCATTGTATGAATAGAGCAGTTCATAGTCATTTGTTTTTCTGTTGATAGAAACATGAGATGTTTTCAGTTTGGGCTAGAATGAGTAAAGTTACTATGAATAAGTCTGTAAAAGTCTTGGTATGGACATATTTCATTTTTAAAATAATGTCTAGAAGTGGAATTGCTGAATTCTAGAGGAAGTGAACGTTTGTAAGAATTGCCCAACAATTAAAAAAAAAGTTGGACCGTTTAATCCCCATCTGTAAGAAAGTTCAGGTGCCTCCATACTCTCAACAGTATTTGTTATTATCAGATTTTTTTTTAAGTCACATATCTTTTCTGTTTTAGCCGTTTGAAATCATACAGTTGCCTCTGAGGATTGCTATAGCTACAAATATCAGCATGTTATGTTTTCATTATTATTCAGTTCAAATATTTTCCTTTGATTCCTGGGTTATAGAGATGCGTTTTGTCTAATTTTCAAGTATTTGAAGATTTTCTGAATATCTTAATGATTTCTAATAGTATACCTTTGTGATTCAGAAACCATGCTCTGAATGATTTTGATCCTTTGAAATTTTATGGAGACTATTTTGATTCTGAATTAATGTTTTATATTAACTTGAGAAGAATGTACTTTGCTTTTATGGGGTGGGGTTTTCTATACATATATATGACATCACTTTGGTCATTATTTATATAATTGTGGATTTGTCTGCTTTTTTCTTTCAGTTACAATGTATTGTTAAAGTCTGCAGCTATATTTGTGGATGTATTTATTTCTCCCTTTAATTCTTTTTTTCTCGGATCTGTACTATTGCATGCATACATAGATTACACTTTGATAATATGACCCTTTTGTCAATATCAAATGGCCTTGTTTATAATCTTGTGCTATTGTTTTTTTTTAATTCACTTTTTTCCTCATATTAATAGAGCCACTTCAGCTTTCTTATGCTGCATAGAAGAATGTTTGCATAAAATAAGTTTTTCCTTTATAGATTGTCAGTATCAGTGGCTTTACGTTGGAAGTGTTCGTTGTATGTTTGTATATTGGTTTGTTTTTATTATCTGCGTACAATAGGAAGATATGCTTCAAAATGCAAAATAATTATATATTTTCCTACAAAGAAATATCTCAAGAAATTATTGCCAACTAGGCAAAATGTTTGTATTTTTTTCCCCTTAAACAAAATTTTAAATTATTGAGGTATCTATTGGGACTAGATTTAGATGAACAACAATTCCCTGGGTGTAGTTTCTTAGCTTCTCTGTAGCTAAGGCTATATTTCTCTCTTTGCTATATGATTGTCTAAGACATTCTTAGGGGCTTATAATTATTTTATTACTTTATTACAAATTGCACCTGAACTCTATCATTTTACATACTTAATTCTAGGTGTACTCTATTTTCTTATTAGATTTTTGAAAGTGCAATTAGTCTAGTCTCTATTACTCTACAAATGTCTAGATTTTCTTTTCCCATTTTTTCCCTTCAAGACAAGTTTAAAATATTAGTTCAGTATCTTGGCTACTAAAAACTCATCATTAATTTTATTTCCCTCTTAATTTATAGCAAGCTATTATCCTTGCTGTCTCAATCCCTTCTGCTACATTTGTTGCCTGTAGCTTTTATTTTATGCTCTCACTCATTTTCACTTGCTATCAAGCTTTAACCAATCAATGTGTATGAATGTGTATCTGTATGTTTCTGGCCTCTTATTACTTTTGTGCCAAGCAATTAATGTTTTTGAGTTTTTATATTATTAATGACTTATCTGTGTTTTCTTTCTATATTAAAAATCATTGTATTTCATGGTATGAAATACAATAAATAAAAATTCCATTAATAAAAATTCCTCTCTAATAATCTTATAAAATGTACCCACTCAGGAGGATAATGCTTCCTTGTTTTCCATTTTTGTTTCTCCCCAAACACTGTAACATAATTATAAAGCCCTCTCTTTAAACAGATGGAGCTTAGAAGTTAAAGTTAGATGAACGGTTTATGGCAGTGATAATATAATGAGAAGAAAACTGGCAAATTATTATATCTCAAAACAGATTCTTTTTTCTATTAATTATATGTTATTGGTATACACATAGGCAAAAGGTCTTCTTCAAAATGTTTGCAAACCAGAAAAGATCACATTTATTTTCAGGTGAGCAAAAGAGTCAAAAGAATAAGGGAAATTCCAGAAAAATATGTTGGGGAATACAATCATGATTTGGAAATGCCATTCTAAACAGGAGTATTTATGACTGAAAAGTCTACCAAGTAATATCTGAGATTTTTAAAAAAGATATTTTACTGGGGAAAAATAATGCTGTTTAAATGAAACTTCTGCAGATTTTATTCATCTGTTTGTGTGGTATTTTCATTACCTTCGATAGTAAAAAAATCTCTTCCATAGAATTTTCCAATTGAAAACTGGAAACTGAATATTCAAACAAAGCAGATATAAACCCTGTGGGATTGGGTGTTGGATATTCAGGAAGAAATGTCCCTTTTAGCCAAGACCAAGTTTTGGAAACAAACTGACAACACTAACTGCGTTTTAATAAAAATCATTTCACTGCTTCAATATGCATGGCAAACAGCTGCAAGTGTCAGGTTCAGATAAGCTGAAAGCAAGATGGCTGAAAGGTACATTTTCTAATCAACTTCCTGAATTATCTTTGACTCCTGGTATGGCCTTACATGTGACCTAATTATGAAGCATAACATGCCAATATTTTCATAACAAAAAAATGAAAATTGGTCTTTTAATTCTTTGGAAATGGTTTATGATGTTATCCTTGCCCTGTTACTTCAATGAATTTTAGATATACTCTTCCCCTTAAACTTTGTCTTTTGACTAAAAAGTGGCAGACACCAATTTTTGGTGACGTCACTTTCATTCTGTGTTCCATTTTGCACAGTTTGCAAGTTCTCAAATTTATATATTTCAGTAGCTTATATTTTTTTTTCCTGCGGCCATAGTTGGTTAAAATCTTTTAAAAATGAACTTTATCTAGGCCATGGCCAAAGTGGTTTACTTCTTAAAAAGTAGACAGTAAAGACATGGGAATTCAAAATAACATGCCTCGGTATGTTTATTAAGAGTAGGATGGGAAATATGGATTGTATTATTTTTTTTCCTGCTCTATACTTCAAAAAGTTTAGTGACTTCATTTCTATATTAATCTTTCTTTGTTCTTAATTCCCCTATCCTATCCTGTTCTTCTTCCTTTCTTTTTTCCTTCTTTTCTCTCTTCTCTTCTCACCTCTCCTCTCCTCTCCTCTCCTCTCCTCTCCTCTCCTCTTCTCTCTTCTCTTGTTCTTTCCTGAAAGGCACTTTTTTTTTTACCATGAAGAAGCATGATATAGAATTTAGATTTCTTTTTAAAATATTTTATTTATTTAGAGAAAAGAGAGCGAGTGAGTGGGGGAGGGGCAGAGGGAGAGAGAATTTCAAGCAGACTCCATACTCAGCATGGAGCCCCATGCAGGGCTTGATCTCACCACCCTGAGATCATGACCTAAACTGAAATTAAGAGCTGGATGCTCAACCAACTGAGCCACCTAGGTGCCCCTGAAAGTACCTTTTTTTTTTTTAAACCATGAAAAAGCATGGTGTAGAATTTATATTTCTTAAGCTATAGTTAGCATTGAAAAATGTGTACATGGAAAGATGACTAAGAGCATTTCAGGAAATAGGTACAAAAGGTTCTAATGTAGAAATGAATTTGGCTAGTTCAAGAAACTAAAAGACTAGTAGAGAAATGAGAGTTCTAATTGATAAAGTGGTATCCATGTGGATTCTGATATTACTGAAAGTGGTAAGAAATAGAGAAGAAAGATAAACAAGTATTTAACTTCTTCAATGACTGCTGGGGAGTGAACAAGAGACAGATAGGTGAAGAGGGATGATAATGTTCGAGCCTTGAGTAACACACAGTGAGAGAAAGTTTTGCTATTATGTTTCTGGTGGTGGTGGTATCTTTTAGGACAGTAAAGACCCAGAAGTGGCAATTGCAAGCAAAGAGGTATCAGTTTACCATCCTAGTATAGCTATGTAAAAAAACAAAAATAGTTCCAGATTGGTGAAATCATAGGAGAAGCTGTTGTTCAATTGACAGCTGGTTTTCCATAAAAGCAAAGATAGTTAGAACAATGCAAAATGGTACAAATATAGGCAAGTTTGTTGATTATAAATTGGTGAAAAGTACGGAGAGAAAAGGAAGGGATGGTGGATTGGAAATATATAGAAATACACAGAAAATATACAGAAATGATAGGTTGATTGGAAGGATGAGATTTCTGTCAGTGATTGGGGTCAGCAGAACTCTAAGGCAAGATGGATTCATTCTAACAGTCTGAGTGAGGCAGGGTAACTAGACTTACTGCTGTATTTCCAAATACATCCTCTTGACTCTAGAAGCATACAATGTGCAGATTCTTGAAAGCTTCATGTTTACACATGGTACTGATACACAAATGATAACTTCTTGATGTTTCGTGATTCTGAACCAATTATTCCAGTAAAGGTGAAACAATGGCAAGTAAAAATTGTATTTGTCACAGTAAAGAAAAAAATAGAAACCAAAAGGCTCAGGACTGTGGATCACTCACGATGTGTATTCATGAATGCAAATAGACAGTGTGTTAGTTTGCTGAGGATGCTATAACAAAATACTACAGACTGGCTGGCGTAAACAATGGAGATTTATTTTCTCACAGTTCTTGAGGCTGGATGTCTGAGATCAAGGTATTAGCAAGACTGGTTTCATTTCCAGTCTCTCTCCTTGGCTTACAGATGGCCACCTTTTAACTGTGTCTTCACATGGTCATTCCTCTGCATGTACATGATTGGTGTGTCTATCTATGTGTCCCCATTTCTTGTTCCTACAAGGATATCAGTCACATTGGCCTAGGGCCCACCCCAAAGACTTGATTTTAACTTAATCACCTTTTCAAAGACCCTATCTCTAAATATGGACATACTCTGAGGCCTAGGTTTTTAGGATGTATGAATGAGCATATGAACATATGGATTTTGGGGGAACCCCTAATAAACAAGTAAGGTTAATGTGCTTTTATCTAAAGGTCCATCTGTGTGCCTTTATAACAGGATTGTCTATTCTACCACCTACTTATAAGGTTGGAAATGTGCAGCAAGGAAAGAGCAAAATATACCTAAAGAGCGCAACATTCCTGGAGTTTATTCTTTGGCCTCTTGATACCTCATGAAAATGCAGAACTTAGATATAAATAATTTGACAAACAGACATGGTATGTAACATTTCATTCAGTGCAGTCTACAAAAATTGAAAACTTCCAGGTGTGTGTATAAGTAAACCTAAAATGGATTATACACATGTGATAAAATTTACCACAGTTTTTAAAAAAAAAAAGACACTAACAAATTTCAAATCTGTTCTAATTAATTATGTGGCATTAGACAAGACATAATAAACCTCTCTATTTATTCTCTGTAAAATGAGAGTTACGGACAAATGTTATCTAGGGATTCTTTCAGTTTAAAAGTTTCTATCTCTGTTTTTTCAAATATTAAATAAGATTAGCGTAAAAATGGGGTGAGATTTGAAGAACTTTAACTGTATGACAGATAACATTAGTCTAATCTTATAATCTTAAATATTCTCGTAATTCAATGTTGCATTTACTTTTTTTGGAGGGGTAGGGGTGATATTAAGCATAGCTTCAACTCTGTGTAAAGCTTCAATACTCCTTCATATTTCATATTAAATCCTATTTTCAATAATATTACTCTGTTTCAGAGGAGCATCACAAACTTCAAATTTTTTGTGTGTTTACAAGGTGGAGGAAGAGTTACAACTATTCTCTTGCTGCTAGGTTTACTTACCAAGTGATCCTACTCTAATGTAAATGACCCCATAGCTCCCCGGCAAAACTTCTAACATGATACTTTAAAAACAACATCCACACTTGCAGTTAAGGAACAAAATAAAGGTAAAACAAACAAATAATATAATAACTATACAAAAACCTAACTGGATGACATCATTATCTGTGCAAAATACCTCCCATCTCAAAAGTTACTTTTTCTAAACTGAAAAAGATGTCACCACATTCTTAGTTGCCCATTTATTATTTCTTTAAAGTTCACATATAGATCCTCTTATTTTGAATATAATGGCTGAAATAAATGCAATGAATTGGGAACATAGAATCTTTGTAGCTCAGTATAGGTAGTGAAGGTTAGAGTCTTTCAATACTAGAACAAACCAAAGAAGTCGTAAACATTCTTTTTTATTCACTAATCCATTTGTTCAAATCATGCTTTTCTTTTTCCTGATATTTTGGAAGACTTCCTACCTGCATATTATCTAATGTTTCATTTTTTGTAATTTGGAACTTCTTGTCTATTTTTCCACCAGGGAGTCAAAATGTGAATACCTTTAAAAAAAAATTCTGTTGTATTGACAGGTGATATCAATGTCATGGTTGGCAGGAATCATTACGTTTTTCTCTCCTCTTCGATTTACAACTAATTGGATATTTAAGGGGAAAAAAAAACCACATCTGCACAGCATACTAGAACATGTAAGAAATTCATCCATTTGTGCACCAGAAAGTAGGTGGATTGGATTATGAAGGAGGCATCAGAGTGAGGAAAGTGGTGACAGAAGCAGTGATGGCAGAGAAGGCAGTGAGCAGTCTGGCTGTGAGTCAGTACTGACTTTTCTGGGAGAGGAGGTGGGGAATGAAAACAATGAGTAGGGGCCTGCTCAGCCACATGGACTATAGCTGAAGGGACCCACTGATATCTCTGAGACTAGGGGAGAGGCTCGGGGGTGGGGTAAGGAAAGGGAAGAAGGCAGACAAAGAGGAGCAAAGGAAAGAATCTCCTTCTGTCTCTCCTGAGAGGCAAGAGGACAACCCACAGACTTATGGTACTCCCCCAGAGTTAAGGATCCCCCTATTGAGCTGTGGGCACACAAGTGCTAAGGGCATACCTCCCCCAGTCTGCTGCCACCCTTTGCCTTTTTTTTTTTTATTTTTAATATGCATGCTCCCAACCTTAGTGGTGAGTAAGCTCCTTGAAGAGAAAACAAAAACTTGTACTATAACATTACCTTCTGGAAAACAAAGGGAAGGTTCCTTACTATCAACTTGTTGAACTGTTAGAGTCAAAGTAAGTAAGCCTTGCCTAATAAAGAAAGGTGTCCACTACTTCAAATGCAGTAGCAGAGGCACTTTTCATCTAACATCATTAAAAAGTCATGGTAATATGGTATTACAAAAAGAAAATGACAATTTTCCAGCAAATGAACTTATAGACATGGAATTTTGCAATATAGCTGATAAAGAACTTTAACTCTTATGAAGAAAATCAACAAGCTATAAGAAAATTCAGAAAGGCAATACAATGATATTGAGAATAAAATTAACAAGCAGAAAGAGCACTTTACTATAGAGATTGAATTTCTGTAAAGGAACCAAACAAAGTCTGGAGTTGAAGAACTCAATAATGAGATGGAGAATGAACTAAAATGCATTGGAAATAGAGCAGATTATATGAAAGAGAGAATTAGTGAGCTTGAAGATCAAAATATAAAAAATGATTCTGGTGGAAAAGGAGAGATACCTAAAATTTTTAAAAGGTGAAGGAATCCTTCAAGAATTATCTGACTCCATTAGAGAATCCAACATAAAAATAATGGGCATTCCAGAAAGAGAAGTGAGGGATGAGGGAGCAGAGAGTGTATTTAAAGAAATAATAGCTGAGACTTTCCCAAGCCTTGAAAAGGAACTGGATATAAAAGACCAAAAAGCCAATAGAACACCTCATTATCTCAATGCACAAAGACCTTCTCCAGTTTTATATTAAAACTGTCAAAAATCTGTGATAAAGAATTTTAAAGGCAGTCAAGGAAAAGACAGTAACCTACAAAGGTACCCTCATTAGGCTATCAGCAGACTTCTCAGCAGAAACTCTACAAACCAGAATAGAGTAGAATGACATATTCAAAATATTGAAAGATTAAAAAAGCCAGCCAAGAAGAGTACTCTATCTGCAAAGTTATCTTTCAGATATGCAGAAGAAATAAAGCTTTCCCAGGCAAACAAAAGCTAAGGGAGCTTACCACCACTAGACCTGGCTTACAAGAATGTTGAAAGGAGGCCTTTCAGCTGAAACAAAAAGACAAAGGTACACAAAATTCGGATTAATATGAAAGTCAAAATTTGAATAAGTATTCTTAAAAATAGTATATTAAACTTTTAACTATAGCATAAAGGTTAAAATAAATGAGCATTAAAAATAACTAACAATCACAACTTGGTAATGAAAGCATAGCATAAAATGAGATAATTTGTGATATCAAAAATACAAAAGAAGAATATAAGGATGGGAATTTTATAGATGAATGCGGATAAATGGCTATCAGCAGAAAAAGGATTATTTTATCTATGAAATGTTTCATGTAAACCTCATAGTAGCCATGAAAGCAAAAATCTAGAGCAGAGATACAAAACCTAAAAAAGGGGAGACTGAACAAGTCACTGAACAACTACCAATTTACAAAGCTAGACAGAAACAGAAGAAAAAAAGAAACAATGGACAGACAAAATAACCAGAAGTCAAAAGTTAAAATAGTATAAATCGTGATATCTTAATAATCACCCTAAATATAAATGGATTGAACTCACCAATCAAAAGGCACAGAGTGGCTGGATGGATAGAAAAAAGGGAAACCCAACTCTCTGCTGCCTACAAGAGACTCATTTCAGGTCCAAAGATACACATAGGTCAAAGTAAAAGGATGGAAGGTGATTTTCCAAGCAAACAGAAATGAAAAAAAGGCAGGTGTGGCCATACTTGTATTAAAGACTTGTATCAAGCCAGAAAAAGTAACAAGAGACAAAGGAGGTCATTATATGATAAAGGGATCTGTACATCAAGAAGATATAACAATCCTAAATATGTATGCTGCCAACACCCAAGCACTGAAGTATATTAAGCAATTAATAACAGAACTTAAGAGAGAAATAGACAACAATACAGTAATCGTAGGGGTCTTCAGTACTTCAGCAATAGATAGATCGTACAGACAGATAATCAAAAGGAAACATTGGAATTGAAGCATAATTTAGAACAAATAGACTTAATAGACAAATACAGAACTTTCCATCCAACATCAGCAGAATATGCATTCTTCTCCAGTGCACATGGAACATTCTCCAGGATAGATCATATAATAGCCCACAAAGCAAATCTCAGCAAATTTAAAAAGATTGAAAGGATTCCAACTATCTTCTCTGACCACAATGTTATGAAACTTAGTAATCAACAATAAGAGGACTTGAAAGTGAGAAGATTTACAAATATGTGAAAACTAAACACACTTCTAAACAACCATTGGGTCAAAAAGTCAAGAGGGAAATAAATCTTAAAAAACAAATATAATAAAAAAATTATAAAAAAAATCTTAAATGAAAATGGAAATACAACATGTCATATATTGTGGGGTGCAACAAAAGCAGTTCTGAGAGGAGAGTTTGTAGCAATAAGTGCATACATATATTAAGACAGAAAAATCTAAAAACCTAATTTTATACTTCAAGGAACTCAAAAAAGAACAAACTAAGTCCAAAGTTATCAGAAGGAAAGACATAATAAGAATTAAAATGGAAGTAAATGAAATACCAGAAAAAATAAAAAGGATCAGCGAAAGAGAAGATCCTTCAAAAAGATAAAATTGACAAACCTTTAACTGGACCAAGAATAAAGAAAACTCAAAGAAATAAAACTACAAACAAAAGTAGAGACCTTAGAACTGATACTACAGAAATACATGGAATCATAAGAGACTACTATGAATAATTATATGCCAGCAAATTACATAATCTCAGATGAAATGAATACATTTCTAGAAACACACAAGCTACCAAGACACAAGCCACCAATCTGAATAGAATAATAATGAGTAAAGAAGTTGAATCAGTAATCAAAAAACTCCCAACACAGAAGTCTTCAGGACCAAGTGGCTTCAGTGGAGAATTCTGCTAAACATGTAAAGAATTATCACCAATCTCCATTAAACTCTTCCAAAATATTGAGAAGGGAACACTTTCAAACTCATTCTATGAGGCCAGCATTACTTTGTTAACAAAACCAGGTAAGGATAGCACCAAAAAGAAAAATATAGACCAATGCTCCTGATGAACATATATGCAAAAATTCTCAACAAAATATTAGCAAACTAAATTCAAAACTATGTTATAAGGATTATACACCATGATCAAGTGGGATTTATCCCTGGGATGCAGGATGGTTTAACACACACAAATCAAGAAACACAATACATCACATCAATAAAATGAAAGATAAAAATCATATGATCATCTCAATAGATGCAGAAAAAGAATTTGACAACATACAACATCCTTTCATGATGAAAACCCTGAACAGACTGGATATAAAAGGAACATACCTCAACATAATAAATATTATATGTAACAAACCCACAGCTAATATTCTATTCAATTGGGAGAAATTGAAAGTGTTTCCTGTAAGATCAGGAACAGGGCAAGGAAGCCTGCTCTCACTATTACATATAGTATTGGAAGTCCGACCTAGAGCAATTAGGCAAGATAGAAAAAAAAATGCATCTAAGTTGAAAAGGAGGAAGTAAAATTATTATTTGCTGCTGCTATGATCCTATAGAGAGAGAATCCCAAGGAATCAATTAAAAAAACTGTTAGAATTAATGATTTAATTAAAGTTACAGGATACAAAATCAACATACAGAAATTAATTTCATTCCCTTTCACTAATGATGAAGCATTGGAGAAAGAAATAAAACCATCCTATTCACAATAGCATCAAAAACAAAATAAAATACCTAGGAATAAATTTAATCAAGGAAGTGAAAGATCTGTACAATGGAAACTATAAAGCTTTGCTGAAGGAAATTGAAGAAGACACCAACAAATGGAAAGACATTTATCTGTAGTCATGGATAAGAAGAATTAATATTGCTAAAATGGTCATACTACCCAAAGCTATCTACAGATTTAATGTATTCCCCATCAAAACGAAAAGCATCATTTAAATAGAAGGAGCAGTCTTAAAAATTGTGTGAAAACCACGAAAGACCCCAAATAGCCAAAGCAATCCCTGGGGCGGGGAGAGGGTAGAAGTATCTAGCTTCTGGATTTCAAACTATACTACAAAGCCATAGTAATAAAAAATAATATGGCACAAAAAGAGATACACTGATGAAACAGAATAGATAGCCTAAGATTAAATCCCAGTTTATATGGTCAACTAATATTTAACAAGGGAGCCAAGAATTCCCAATGGGGAAAGGATAGTCTCTTCAACAAATGGTGCTGGGAAAACTGGAGAAACATATGAAGAACAATGAATTTGGACCCCTGTTTCATTCCACTCACAAAAATTAACTCTAAGTAGATCAAAGAGTTACACATAAGACTTGATAGTATAAAACTCCTAAAAGAGAATGTAGGGAAGAAGCTTATTATATTGGTTTTGGCAGTAATTTCTTGGGCTCAAAACAACAAAAGCTCAAACAACAAAAGAAAAAAAAATAATGAATAGGACTACATCAAACTTAGTCTTCTGAAAAGCAAAAGAAATAACAAAATGCAAAGACAGCCTACAGAATGGGAGAAAAATTTTGCAAACCATGTGTTAGATAAGGGGTTACTTTCCTAAGTATATAAAGAATTTTGTCAATTCAGTAACAACCCCCCCCCCAAACAATCCAGTTAAGAAATAGGCAGAACTAAATAGATATTTCTCCAAAGACAACATAAAGTGGCTAATAGACACATGAGAAGATGCCCAGCATCACTAATTATCAGGAAAGTGCAAATCAAAACTACAATGAGAAATGTAACAGTCACCTGTCAGAATGGCTATCATCAAGAAGACAAGAGACAAAAAATACTGGTGAGAAGAGAGCCCTTACACATTGCTGGGCGGGGGGGGGGGGGCGTGTAAATCAGTCTAACCACTATGGAAAACAATGTCGGGGTTCCTCAAGAAATTAAAAAAAAGATCTACCATATGATCCAGCAATTCTAACTCTGGATATATACCCAGAGGAAATGCAAACAGGAAGATATATGCACACCCATGTTTACTGGAGTTTTATTCACAATAGCCAAGTTATTGAAACAGTTCAAATACCCATCAGTAGATGAAGGGATAAAAAACGTGGTACATATACACAATGGCATATCATTCAGTAATGAGAAAGGACGATACTCTCCCATTTACAACTTGTATTGACCTTAAGCACATTATGCTAAGCAAAGGAAGTTGGACAGAGAATAAGTACTATATATCACTTAAATGTGGAATCTAAAAAAAATTAAACCTGTAGCAAACAGTGTGGGGTGGTGGATACCAGGGGCTTCAGGGAGGAGGAGGATAAGAGTGATGATATTTAAAGGTAGATACTTGTAATGAGTAGTAAATAAGCCATAGAGATCTAATGCACAGTATAGTGAATATAGACTATAATGTAGTATTATTATGTAACCTGATAAATAGTGCTACATTGGCAGTCATATTACAGAATATAAAGGTATCAAGGTAGCACATTGTAATTACGCAATATTGCCTGTCAAATTTATTCAACAAAAATTTCTTTTAATTCTTACTCTTCAATTAAAACATATCTCATTTTAGCTGGGAAGAATTTATACATAGGTTGTATAAAAGAATATACAGTTTATTGACTTTTTTTCTTTCTTTACTATAGTCCTACAAAGACCCTGTATTTTCCTAATCCTTATCACTCGCAATTTAGGTAACAAATCGGCTTTTCTTGATCACAGATAGAGTTGCTGACTGATATATAAACTATCTCCACTAGTTTTTCTATGGCATTTATTTCTCTCAAAGGTATTAATTGTGTATCATATTACTCTCCTTTAGTTCTATCTTTGATGCCTTTTAAATCAGATTATTTTATTGATTAAATAATTTTTCTTCTTTTAATTTTTTTCCTATTTCTTTTGATGTTCTACACGTGATACTTTCCTCCTTTCTTTTACCTAGAATTTTTTTCCCTATCTTTTTTAGCATGTGTTTACCTTAGGAGTTAAGTATACCACAATCCTGAACTTAAAGATAAGCTTAAGATAAATTTGGGATGCATTGATTATGGGATTTAGGTTACAGGTATTGTTGTGAAATTATCGCTGGTATAAATCAATGTCATCAATTTCTAAAGACTTTTGTGAATTTTAGAAATCTCATTGAGATAATCTCAAATTTGTTCATCCCCTGCCCCCATGTTCATAATTAAATTTATGTTTTCTTATATCAGTATTTAAGATGAATAAATACTTACAATTCAGTGCAATTTTAATTAGAATTTTTAGGACAATATTTCCTGTGTTTTTCATTATCAAATGTCATCCATGTACATTAGCTTGTAATAATTGCGAAGAGCTACATTGTCTATCCAATTAGAATCTATTAAATTTCCATATCGAGTTCCAACAAACTCGTATGAAGTTACGGATGAGGATTGAATTAATTAAGATATCTACAGGAGCGTTATACTATATCTTTATATATGTTCTAGATTGTATTATTGGTCAAAATATTTGTTTCCCTTTTCTCCTGGACCCTCTCCTGCAATAGGATTTTACTTCCTGCCCCACTGATAAAAGGCTTGACAGTGCAACTTGCTTTGTTATTTGGAATGTGTGTGCCCTTTCCAGGTACATTATGTCATGTGACCAGGGTTTTATTTGCTTGCTTGTTTTTTTGCTTCTGTTCTCACACACAAGACTCACATGCTTGATCAAGAAAGGACTTATTCCATATTATAGGCCGGTTAAATTTATATCAATTATTGATGAATGTAAAAATTTATAGAAAATGGAAACATTGGGATGCTTGGGTGGCTCAGTCAGTTAAGTGTCTGCATTTGGCTGAGGTCATGATCCCATGGTCTTGGGATCAAGCCCCAGGTCTGGCTCCCTGATCAGCGGCTCAGTGGAGAGTCTGCTTCTGCCTCTGCCCCACACCCACTCGTCCCCCTGCTTGTGCTCTCTCTCTGAAATAAATAAAATCTTAAAAAAAAAAAAAAAAAAAGAGGGGCACCTGGGTGGCACAGCGGTTGGGCGTTTGCCTTCGGCTCAGGGCGTGATCCCGGCGTTGTGGGATCGAGCCCCACATCGGGCTCCTCCACTATGAGCCTGCTTCTTCCTCTCCCACTCCCCCTGCTTGTGTTCCCTCTCTCGCTGGCTGTCTCTATCTCTGTCGAATAAATAAATAAAATCTTAAAAAAAAAAAGAAAGAAAGAAAGAAAGAAAGAAAGAAAGAAAGAAAGAAAGAAAGAAAGAAAGAAAATGGAAACCTTGCAGAAGGCAAATTTGATTATATAATTTGTATATCGTTTGGCTGTTCGTTTTCCCCCAAATTCCTTAAAACTGTTCAGTTTGGAAGTGTTGGCATTTATATGATTTAAATGAATTATGCAATGTATGAATTTTTTAAGATAATTATATTTGGAAAAATTATAAAAATATTAAAAGCAAGTATTTTATTTGTTGATTAAATAAATTGAGTTGCCTTTTTATTAGATTTTATTTTAATATAGAGTTAAGACCTGAGCTAATCTTTAATAATTAATCTTATTTTATTAGAAAAAATATACTTGCTACATTGTTTTCCATAGTATTTACTCTTAAATTTAATGCCAGACAATCTCATGGGGAAACATAGATGGATGTCTTTGTGCTCTTTTGACTCAAGAGAATAAGCCAGGTTTATAGGAGTTGCCTCTCCGCCATAGACATCCCACAAGATCCTACACTGAAAAAAATTTCCCTTTTGTGTAGATCCAGAATACTTTTCCCTTCCTGAACACAAATCCCTCCACATCTGTTCGACCAACTCTGCTCCAGGTTAAAAAAAAAAAAAATGTATTGATGAATTGCAAGTCTTGTTTCACATTCTGTTATTCCTGGCAGCAAATTCCTTTTTTTGTAAGATGCAAACCCAAAAGCCATTTTTAGTTCTCTGTCTTTTGTTTCATGAAATCTTCCCTATAAACACAAGCTACAAAGCAATTTCAAGATTTTCTTTTAAATTATAGAGTTCTTAATATTTACATATAAATTAAGATATATTTTTAAGTGCCAATGCTATTTTTAAATTTATCTAAGAACCTGGTGGAAGATGGGGACAAAAGGAAAGAAAACTTTTATAAGAGGGTCACCTTCACCGATATTGGCAAATCCCAGTGTTTCCTGTCTGAAAGATGATTCATGGAATGTATTGAGGTTGCTTTCCTTTAGAAGAGTGCATTCTTAAAGTGTAAGCAATACATAATACAAAGCAGCTTCAGTGTTTTTAGGGCATTCAATAAATAAATATAAATCTCTTGCTCATTTTGAAAAAGATTTTCTTTTCTGAATTGTTTACATTGACTCTCTCCTTAGCTTTGTTTTCCATTGAAATAAAAAGTTAGTAATGTCTCCTGCCAAATGACTTATTTTAGAAGATTTACAGCGTTTAATATCATGTAAAATTTTTAGCCTAAATACGATCATAAGCTTTCTTTCTCAAAAGGTATCAATATAAAATCTGAGTTGAAAACTTGGTGCGTGCTTCACCTTTGATACAATAATATAATCAATGGGTATTAAATATAATTTGACCTAATGATCAATTAAAGTATTTTCCAGTATTGATTATTTAATATATACACGAATACCTTTAATGATGTACCTCAGAAGCAGTATATTTATCTTTAGGCTACTTTGATGAATGAGAAGTTATTTCTCCTGTGATTGAAAGCATACGTCTCAATGATTGATTCACATTGATACTAATTATTTCTGTCTATCAATACCATATACAAAATGTGATTTTTCCATTTGAAAATCCTTTAAATGTTTTTGAATACCTAGTATATATTCCATAGGCTTTTCTTTCTCAAGTTTAAACATGCCTTGATCTTTTTTAAGAATTACATTTTGAATGTTTTCTAGTGCTGTCACATTAGGTTATATTCTTTTGACTGTTTGTCTGCTTGGTGTCACCCTCTACATTGCCCTTCAGGTGTACAACAATAATCAAACTGTGGTACAACCAGTGTGGAGTATATTTAAAATGTAACAATTTGGTATCCTAGGGGCCCTTTTCCTACTAAAGCAGCTTAGAATTGTATAAAATTTTTGGATAGCCATATCAAACTGTGACGCAAATTAAACTCATTTTTACCTTTATGATTATTTTTAGTTGTCATGGATTCTCCAATACAATATACCTATGATACACTCATTTGATGAGCATGCCCTCAGTACCAAAGGTTATTTGCTCAATGTCTGCTCACCCCTTGGCTTTGAGTCTTTATACCTGGAGAAATTCTGTCTGCTGCTTTCTCATCTTTATTCCACTGTCATTTTTACTTGATGCTCGTTAATGTGGTAGCAGGGCAGGGGGATGGGGCATTCTCTCCAGTTCTGATTAAGCCTCAGTCTCAGCAGGTACTATGGCCTTGGGTCTTGAGGGTATAAGCTGAGAAAGTTTTCTTGCCCCTTCTAAAACTATAGCTCTGGACCCGGCATGTATTACTGCTTTCTTTCAGGGTTAGTTCCTGTTTTTGTTTCTTTTCCCCATTCCTTTTGCCTCTACAGATTAAACATTTTGTTTTGGGAAAGAAAGGAAAGGGCTGGTCTGTGCAGAATTTCAGCAATATCCACTGTTTCCCTGCCCCAGCCAGCATCACCATAAAAGTGTTCTCAGGATTGCTTTTACTATTCCCTGTCAATGCTGATGGGGTTAATTGAGGAAACACGTGTAAAGTAGGTGTGAATCCCCCTATATGGGCACCCCCGTAGCTTCAGGTTCTCACACTAATTCACACATGGCTTCAGCAATTCATTAAAATTTTTCAATTGTGTCTTTTAACTGGCTTATATGGCACATGCCCGTATGTATCCTGGACAAGCGAATGTGTGTGTTCTGCCTCTCCCTGAAGGTACCTATCTCTCCCAAGTTGTCGAGTTATGTGGTTTGCCTGAAACCTCAGTTCTCTGGTAGCTTAGAAAAAAAATCATTAATTTGTAATTTGTCCATCTTTCTCTTTATTGTAAGGATGAGAGCAACATTCTTTCTAGCTTACTACATCTGAGGTAATATTCAGAGATGTCTTATTAGGGTATCTTCTTAGGATTTTTAAAAATTCCAAATCAGTTTGCCCTATTTAATTAATAACCTGTACAATACACTAATCAACTTTTGATTTTTTTTTCAGTCCATGCACTACTAACAATTTATTATTTTCTTCTAAGCTCCTCTTTCGTTGGGCCAATTTTAAACCTAGACACATGAGTATGCAGTAGGATGGGTGAAAGCCTAGGGCCAATCTTATACCGTATCTATAGAAAACTTTGAGTTGGCCATGTTATTTAGTGCCTACAGAAGAAGAATGCCATTTCCAGCTAAGGCTCAACCACACCCTATTTGCCACACTCCCTCCTTTCTACACGCTTACAGGAGTGTCCATGAGCCAAGCAAAACTTTGGGAAGTTATACGGATTGTGAGCACTTTTTTTTTTCCTTCCCCCTGAAAAGATGACTTGCCATTGTGTAGTCCTTTGGTTTCTGGAGTATAATTAGCTTAGAGTCTAGCTAGCTAGTTTTCCCCTTTCATTATCTGCTCTGCTCTCTTCCTGGATTCATACTGTTTATTTTTCCCTCCTGATTTGGGGATTTGTATTTTCCTACTCTAAACTGATGAGGTGGGCAAAGCTAGGGATAGGAAAAGGCACTGTTAGAAACTCTCTTGCTTTCTTTCTGTTTCTTTACACCAACCACACCTTTCCAGCCACCTCCACCACCAGACACACACACACAAATACACACAATCAAATTCTCAAGTCAACTTTTTTTTCCCCCTAATAGTAAATCTGGTCTATTATATTTCCTAATTGAGTTGTGAGTAGAGAGTCATTATTCAACACTAATATGCCATCCTGTGTCAGGTTTGGCGAGCAAACCCGGAGTCGGCGAATGAAAAGACTACTCCAGATATCTTAGTAGGAGAAAGGAGAGGCCTGGGGACCAGACGCTCTAGTGGCACAAGGCCCTGAGCTAAGCTTTGTCTCCACCTTTATTAGGGTCTTAGCAACATGTCAGGTGCAAGCGCAAAGCAAGGAGGGTGTAACTTTAATGGTCAGGATAGTATATGGAGCCGCGTGTGATAAGGACGAGGAGGCAAGGAGTCCGTGAAGTACGTGACTACCACAGGTGCCTGTTTTTCTTCAAAATTTAAACATTTATTCCCTAGGTGAGAGCCTTGAGTCGCAGTAAGAATCCGGCTGTTTTCAGCCAAGAAACTTCAAAGGAGGCCCAGTGTTCTCAGCACTCCTCCTTTGCTTTTCAATTAGTCTCCTCTAGGGAGGCACATACGAATCAGATTTTGTCTATCCAGGCACTGTGAATTCCCACAATCCTGTAGGGAAAGTTGTTCTACAATTACCTTTTCTTTCCAGGAAAGACCACAGATGCTTGAAATTTCTTTAATCTGTTTGAATACCCCTGGGAAACTCTCCTTTCTTTGCTGCTACACTCCATTTGAAAACCCCTAACGTAGATAGATTTTAGACAACCTACATGAATTTTACATTTCATGAAGTAATTCATAATGCTCTTGGATCAGAATCACTGAATGCACAGGCATTGAGTTAACCAGAAGTAGACTTCGGCATAGCAGATAGAGATCATGACAGGTCATGGAGAAGGTTCATGGGGCTGAGTGTAAGATACATAACGCAAGGCTGATACTTACATTTTCCTAAATGCTGACTTTTTTTTTAAGTATGATAGTTTCCTAAAACTAGGACATAAATTCATATTAGAAACTTAAATTTTGTATTTTTCTGATTAATTTTAATGAAATTACAGCATCCATTCAGATATCGAAGTGTGAGATTTATTTAAGTAAGGGATCTTTGACTAGAAGATCAGAGGGAAATGTTAAATTATTTTAGCCACTCGTGGCTTGCTTAGCTTAATAAAATGTGGTTGAAGGGATTCTTCATTTTAAAGATAAGGAAACTAAGGTACAGAAAGAGAGAAACTCAACGATGTTCTGCTTTACTTTTACCCATTCTTTCTGCTTTAGTGTATCTCTGGTTTGGTCTGGAACACCAAGAAAATTATGGTCACTGATTGGCTCCACCTGGGAAGAAAAAAGAAAGTAAGCTAGACATTGTGGGGACTGGGGCTGGCTCTTTTCTAAATACAGTATATATTTTTGTTATAGTTGGTTATCTAATAACTAGTCGATTAAAAAGAGTGTTTTTCAAAATATTCTGATTAGGATTTATTTTTGTATGTTAAACATCTTTGCTCTTTATCTTATTGCTATGAAAAATCTATTTTTTAATAATACTAAACCAAATCACTAAATTCTACACCTGAAACTAATATTACACTGTATTATCCAGTTAACTAACTACAGTTTAAATAAAAACTTGAAAAAAAAAATACCCAACATTATTCTGATAAAACTGCATATTACAATTCAGTGGCCTATAGCATCACTTCAAGAAAGAAAACTAACTCCCTTAACAGGTTTTATTAAAAGACAAATATTTTTCAAGAAATGAGTGTTACAGGCTAAGCAGATAACATATTACTCTTGAGCTTTCTGAAATTGTGATCCCCAAAGAAAACCCTCGGTCTTTAGGAAGACAATAAACTATTACTATTTTTACCCAACAATTCTGTACATTACTCAGTGTTCGTTGTAAGTGTACTCTTTAATCCCATCACTTATTTCACCCATCCCCCCCACCACCACCACCTCATCGTCTGGTAACCATCGGTTTGCTTTCTATAGTTAAGAGTCTGTTTCTTGGTTTGTTCCTCTCTCTCTCTCTCTTTTTTTCTTTGTTCATTTGTTTTGTTTCTTAAATTCCACATATGAGTGAAATCATATGGTATTTGTCTTTCTCTGACTTATTTCACTTAGCATTATACTCTCTAGATCCATCCATGTTGTTGCAAATAGCAAGATTTTGTTCATTTTTATGGCTGAATTATATTCCATTATATATACATATCACATCTTCTTTATCCATTTATCTGTCAGTGGGTACCTGGGATGCTTCTATGTCTTGGCTATTATAAATAATGCTCTGATGAACATAGAGTTGCATGTAGCCTTTGAATTAGTGTTTTTGTGTTCTTTGAATAAATATCCAGTAGTACAATTAGTGGATCATATGGTAGTTCTATTTTTAACTTTTTGAGGAGCCTCCATACTGTTTCCCACGGTGGCTACACCAGTTTGCATTCTCACCAGTAGCGCAAAAGAGTTCCTTTTTCTCCACATTCTCACCAACACTTGTGTTTCTTGTGTTTTTGATTTTAGCCATTCTGACCAGTGTAAGGTGATATCTCATTGTGGTTTTGATTTGCATTTCCCCAATAATGAGTGATGCTGAGCATCTTTTCATGTATCTGTTGTCCGTCTGTATGTCTTTTTTGGAGAAGTGTCTGTTCATGTCTTCTGCCCATTTTTAAATTGGATTATGTGTTTTTTGGGTGTTGGGTTAAATCAGTTTTTCATATATTTTGGAAAGTAATCCTTTATCAAATATATGATTTGCAAATATATCGCATTCAGTAGGTTATTTTCTAGTGTTGCTGATTATTTCCTTTGCTGTACAGAGCTTTTTATTTTGATGTAGTGCCAGTAGTTTATTTTTGCTTTTGTTTCTCTTGCCTCAGGAGACATATCTAGAAATACGATGCTACAGCTGATCTCAAAGAAATTACTGCCTGTGCTCTCTTCTAGGATATCTACGATTTCAGGTCTCACATTTAGGTCCTTAATCCATTTTGAGTTTATATTTATGTCTGGTGTAAGAAAGTGGTCCATTTTTCATTCTTTTGCATTTAGCTGTCCAGCACTTTTCCCAACAACATTTGTTGAAGATACTGTCTTTTTTCCCATCACATATCCTTGCCTCCTTTGTTGAAGAATAATTGAGCAAGCATATAATTGTGGGTTTATTTCTGGGTTTTCTGTTCTGCTCTATTGATCTATGTATCTATTTTTGTGCCAGTACCATGCTGTTTAGATTACTACAGCTTTGTAATGTAATGTGATGTCTGGAATTGTGACACCTCCAGTTTTGTTTTTCAAGATTGCTTTGGCTAATCAGGGTCTTTTGTGGTTCTATACAAATATTAGGATTATTTGTTCCAGTTCTGTGAAAAATGCTGTTGGTATTTTGATAGGGATTGCATTAAACATGTAGATTGCTTTGGGTAGTATGGACATTTTAACAGTATTTGTTCTTCTAATTCATGAGCTTGAAATACCTTTCCATTTCTTTGTGTTATCCATCTTCAAATTTTTCCTCAATATTTTCTAGTTTTTACAGTACAGGTCTTTCATCTCTTTGATTAAGTTTATTTCTAGGTATTTTATTGGTTTTGGTACAGTTGTAGATAGGATTGTTGTCTTAATTTCTCTTTCTGCTGCTTCATTATGTGTGTATAGAAATGCAACAGATTTCTGTATCGATTTTGTATCCTGTGACTTTACTGAGTTCGTTTATCAGTTCTAGTAGTTTTTTGGTAGCATCTTTAGGCTTTTCTAAATATAGTATCATGTCACCTGCAAATAGTGAAACTTTTACTTCTTCCTTATCAATTTAGATGTCTTTTTGTTCTTCCTGTTTTCTGATTGCCATGGCTAGGGACTTCCAGTACTGTGTCGAATAAAAGCGGTGCGAGTGGACATCCCTGTCTTGTTCCTGACCTGAGGGGAAAAGCTCTCAGTTTTTCCCCATTGAGTATGATATTAGCTGTGGGTTTTTCATTTAAGGCCTTTATTATTGTTGAAGCATATTCCCCCCAAACCTGTTTTGTTGAGGATTTTTATCATGAATGGAGGTTATACTTTGTCAAATGCTTTTTCTGTGTCTATTGAAATCATCATATGTTTTTTATCCTTTTTCTTATTGATGTGATATATTGAACTATTATTTTTAAGTACAACTATTCATATTCCATTTCACCCTTGGAAGTTATATTTGTAAAATAAAAAATATATATCAATATGTGAATCTTTTCCTTTCAACAGAGGTTATAAACTAGCTACTCTCAATAAAGGGTAGGTCTCAGGTTAACTAATGAAACTTTTTAAACAGTACCATGCCTATCACCTAAACCCACAGCTATTGATTTTGTACTTGTTGGGTGGTATGTTTTAAAGCTTCCTAAGGTGATTCCATGTATAGCCAAGATTGAGAAATACAGGTGCAGAGGTTCCCTCACAAAAGAGAACATTCCTTTATCTGTCCTTTTATTTCTACCCTGTCCTTCTCCAAATTTTCCTTCCATTATCTTTCTACTTGACTAGCTATGAGAATGCAGATGTGTCCCAGAATTGTCACAAACATCAAAAACATATAATGTGTCTTTCCCGTTATAGCAGATTTCCAGAAGAACACATGGGTGGCTTTGAGTTGTGCCACACAAAAAAACACATGAATATAATTGCCATTAAAACTCACATAGTGCCATAATTCAGGGTTCTTTCAGGTAATTCACTGTCTAACTCACTTATTAGTATCTCAAGATTCTCCTTGGCTCTTTCAATATTTCACTTTATCTTTTAACAGCGTTGTGAAACAATCTTTAGGCCTTTGTATGCTATGGATCAACATTGCAGAAATATTACTGAAGAGAGTACATTAACATTTTCAGTGGTGTAATACATTTCAAAAAGTGCTAAAGAAATGGTGGAATTGTATAGCTTCTTGCTTACTGGTCATTTCTGCTTGGTGTATCAGTGTATATAGTCAAAGCTGAATACATTATATTTACTTTTCAACTGAGGTTTTTTCGTCACAATAAATGACTCCACCTTTAAACCTATTTTCAAAGTGCTAATAACATAGAAATCATCAGTTACTTCTCTTTCTGCCCTTACTGATACTATTCAGATACCAAGTACTGACATTTCTATTTCCTAAACATCTAACAAATTCCTCTGTAGTCATCCTTCTAGTAAAGGCAGTGATCAGATCATCTCTTGCCTGAACTAGTACAACAGACTGTTATATGGCTTATTCATTTTGCACGCTGTAGAAGGATCATCTTTTAAATCATGTCTACACTGCTTTAATTCTTTCATTGGATTTCCATTGTCCTACGAATAAAGCAACCTGCCTTGCTGGGCCTTATATCATGGGTCTTTGCCTTTTTCTCCAACCTCATCTCTTGACTTCTCTCAATCATACATTCAATGCTCATAAACTCTAAACCTCAGATATATTGAACTATTTTTGCTCACCAAAATGACCTGCCTTGTGTTCCTTTTAGGCTTTTGATTTTGTCCAAAAATGAGTCTCTCATTGTATTCCCCCACCATCTGTCCTTCTCCACATTTCTCACTTTCTCTGAGCAACTCTTATTTATCTTCTAAGTCTCTCCCTTAAACAGTGTTTCCTCTGGAACACCTTTCTGGCCCTGAGACTAAGTTCATTCTACCTTTTTTTTTTTTTTTGCTTTTATCTCATTCAGTATTTCCTTTAATCACAGTGCTTATTATCACACCTTAGTATAATTACCTATTTTAACTATCTTTCTATTTGCCCAAATTCTATTAGAGGACTATATCTATGTTTTGTTATGACTGAATTCCAAAGATTTTACCAAAAAAATAGGTATCAAATTCAGATGTATTTAAAAAAAATTAATAAAATTCAAAGTCACCAAAATGTAATAATGAATGTGCCACTTGAAAGATTCAAGTAAAGATAGAGAATTTTGTAAACTGGAAAGAAAATATGATATTGGACCTGGGAAGGCTGTGGGGAGTATTTATAAGTGTATCAGAGTTTTGTTGTACTTGTAGGCACCAGGGATCATGCTAAAACTATATATATATATTTTTTCTTTTTTCTCCTCTAAAACAAGACAAATGGAAGGCCTTTGGGTAGCAATTTTTAAGTGACTCCTGTGCCTGGCAGCTTTTTGATTAACATAATCACATTGTTTTGAGACAAGTGGTTGTGGAACACTGTGGCACATAGAGGTCAAGGGGCAGTCCCACAGCATATAAATTGGCAGTAGTTGAGGAGGTTATAAAGAATGTACTTTCATAATTAACAAAAAAAATGAAAGAGTACAATAATTCAGTGTATCACTTTTATTAGGATTAGATTCCAAGCTCAGGAGTGCTAGGACAAGGCGTCTTTAATGTCTTTCAACTTTGTTAACTGCTTAAATGTTCTTAGGGATCATTTTTTTAAATATAGTTGGGTATAATAGCTGGTAGATATTGGCCCAAGATTCCAGCAAGATTATGGCTTTCTTCATACAGGTTGGAGCCTGTACTTTTTGTACTTGCTGCTTGGAATGGGTCTCTGCCTGCCTTTTTGATATCAGCTATTCACTACTCAGTAATCATTAAAAAGTTGTCTTCTCTGTGAGGTTTTCCTTGACGGCCCCTTCTCTTAAAAAAAAAAAAAAATCATTCTGCCTCCAAGAACCTCACATTGTTATTTCAGTATTTAACTTATATTTGTTGGTTTCATTTCTGTCTTCCCAGCTCTTCCATTTGGGTCCATTAGCATAGGCACAGGTCTGATTTTTTTCTGTCTTTTTCTGTAGTATGTCCTCAGAGTCTAATCTTGTGCTTGATCAGACAGAAGGCATTTGATACATACTTCTGTTAATTCACAATTGAATTCATATACACAGAAACAGAACTGGAAGGAATTACATTATTGCTATATTACTAAATCATATTTTTTTTGTTTTTACATATTTTTTATTCTTATTTTTATATTTTTATTATATTTTTTAAGGTTTTATTTTTTAAATAATTTTTTATTGTTAGTCACCATACACTATATCCTTAGTTTTTGACGTAGTGTTCCATGATTCATTATTTGCATATAACACCCAGTGCACCATGCAATATGTACCCTCCTTAATACCCATCACTGGCCTATTCCAATCCCCCATCCCGCTCCCATCTGAAGCCCTCAGTTTGTTTCCCAGAGTCCATAGTCTCTCATGGTTCATTCCCCCTTCTGTTTACCCCCCACTTCATTCTTCTCTTCCTTCTCCTACCAATCTTTCTGCTATTTCTTATGTTCCATAAATGAATGAAACCATATGATAATTGTCTTTTTCTGCTTGACTTATTTGACTTAGCATAATCTCCTCCAGTCCCTACCATGTTGTTGCAAATGTTGTGTAATCATTCTTTCTTTCCATATATACAATATTCCATTGTATATATGGACCACATCTTCTTAATCCAGTCATCTGTTGAAGGGCATCTCGGCTCCTTCCACAATTTAGCTATTGTGGACAATGCTGCTATGAACACTGGGGTGCATATGGCCTTTCTCTTCACTACATCTGTCTCTTTGGGGTAAATACCCAGTAGTGCAATTGCTGGATCATAGAGTAGCTCAATTTTTAACTTTTTAAGGGACCGCCACACTGATTTCCAAAGTGGCTGTACCAACTTGCATTCCCACCAACAGTGTAAGAGGGATCCCTTTCTCCACATCCTCTCCAACATTTGTTGTTTCATGCCTTGTCAATTTTTGCCGTTCTGCCTGGCGTAAGGTGGTATTTCAAGATGGTTTTGATTTGAATTTCCCTGATGGCTAATGATTTTGAACATTTTTTCATGTGTCTGTTAGCCATTTGTATGTCTTCACTGGAAAAGTGTCTGTTCATATCTTCTGCCCATTTTTTGATTTGATTATTTGTTTCTCATGTCTTGAGCTTGAAAAGTTCTTTGTAGATCTTGGATACCGGTCTTTTATCTGTAGTGTCATTTGCAAATATCTTCTCCCATTCCGTGGGCTGCCTCTTAGTTTTTTTGACTGTTTCCTTGGCTGTGCAGAAGCTTTTTATCTTGATGAAGTCCCACAAGTTCATTTTATCTTTTGTTTCTCTTGCGTTTGGAGATGTGTCATGAAAAAAGTTGCTGTGGTCAATGTAAAAGAGGTTGCAGCCTATGTTCTCTATGATTTTGATGGATTCCTGTCTCCCATTGAGGTCTTTCATCCATTTGGAGTTTATCTTTGTGTATGGTGTGAGAGAGTGGTCACGTTTCATTCTTTTGCATGTAGCGGTCCAAATTTCCCAGCACCATTTATTGAAGAGACTGTCTTTTTTCCACTGGATGTTTTTTCCTGCTTTGCCAAAGATTCGCTGCCCAAACAGCCGAAGGTCCATTTCTGGGTTCTCTATTCTGTTCCATTGGTCTATGTGTCTCTTTTTGTGCCAGTACCATGCTGTCTTTATGATCACAGCTTTGTAGTATAGCTTGAAATCTGGCAACGTGATGCCCCCAGCTTTGTTTTTCCTTTACAACAGTTCCTTGGCGATTCGGTGCCTTTTCTGGTTCCACACAAATTTAAAGGCTGTTTGTTCCAGTTCTTTGAAAAATGTCAGTGGTATTTTGATTGGGATGGTGTTGAAAGTGTAGATTGCTCTGGGTAGCATGGACATTTTAACTATGTTAATTCTTCTGATCCATGAGCATGGAATATTTTTCCATCTTTTTGTGTCTTCTTCAATGTCTTTAAAGAGTGATTTGTAGTTTCTAGAATATAGATCCTTTACCTCTCTGGTTAATTTCGAGATAACGTATGATTTTTGGTGCTATTGTAAATGGAATGGATTCCCTAATTTCTCTTTCTTCAGTCTCATTGTTCGTGTATAGAAATGCAACTGATTTCTGAGCACTGATTTTGTATCCCACCACATTACTGAATTGCTCTATAAGTTCTAGTTTGGGGGTGGAGTCTTTGGGCTTTCCATAGAGAGTATCATGTCATCTGCAAAGAGAGACAGTTTAACTTCTTTGCCGATTTGGATACCTTTTATCCCTTTTTGTTGTCTGATTGCTGTTTCAAGGACTTCTAGTACTATGTTGAATAATAATGGCAACAGTGGGCATTCTTGTCGTGTTCCTGATCCTAAGGGAAAGGCTTCCAGCTTTTCCCCATTGAGAATGATATTTGCTATAGGCTTTTCATAGATGGTTTTTATGAAATTGAGGAATGTGCCCTCTATCCCTACACTCTGAAGGGTTTTAATCAGGAAAGGATGCTGTATTTTGTCAAATGCTTTTTCTGCATCAATTGAGAGGATCATATGGTTATTGGCTCTTTTCTTGTTGATATGATCTATCACACTGATCGATTTGTGAATGTTGAACCACCTTGCATCCCAGGGATGAATCCCACTTAGTCTTCATGGTTAATCCTCTTAATGTACTCTTGGATCCTATTAGCCAGGATCTTGTTGAGAATTTTGGCATCCATATTCATCAGGGATATCAGTTTCTAATTCTCCTTTTTGATGGGGTCTCTGCCTGGTTTGGGGATCAAGGTAATACTGGCCTCATAGAATGAGTTTGGTAGTTTTCCTTATGTTTCTATTTTTTGAAACAGCTTCAGGAGAATAGGTATTGTTTCTTCTTTAAATGTTTGGTAGAATTCCCTGGGGATCCATCAGGCCCTGGACTCATGTTTGGGGGGAGGTTTTTGATCACTGCTTCAATCTCTTCATAATTAATTGGTCTGTTTAAATAATCAATTTCTTCTTGTTTCAGTCTTGGTAGTTTAGAGGTTTCCAGGAAGGCATCCATTTCTTCCAGGTTGTTTAATTTATTAGCATAAAGCTGTTGATAAAAGTTTCTAATGAGCCTTCCTATTTCATTGGTGTTGGTTGTGATCGGTCCCCTTTCAGTCATATTTTTATTAATTTTGGGTCCTTTCTCTATTCTTTTGGAGAAGTCTGGTTAGTGGCTTATCGATCTTATTTATTCTTTCAAAAAACCAGCTTCTAGTTCTGTTGATCTGCTCTACTGTGCTCCTGGTTTCTAATTCATTGATCTCTGCTCTAATCTTGATCAACTGCCTTCTCATGCTTGGGTTTAGGCCCTGTTGTTCTGTTCCAGCTCCAGCTTCTTGAGGTGAGAATATAAAAACTGCATTTTAGATTTTTCTATTCTTTTGAGTGAGGATTGGATGGCTATGTATTTTCCCCTTAGGACTGTCTTTGCAGTGTCCCATAGGTTTTGGACCTATGTGTTTTCATTCTCATTGGTCTCCAAAAGTTGCTTAGTCTGATTTTTAATTTCCTGATTTACCCAATCATTCTTGAGCAGGATGGTTCTTACTTTCCAAGTGTTTGAGTTTCTTCCAAATTTTTCCTTGTGATTGAGTTCCAGTTTCAAAGCATTGTGGTCTGAGAATATGCAGGGAATAACCCCAGTCTTTTGGTATCGGTTGAAACCTGTTTTGTGACCCAGTATATCGTCTATTGTGGAGAAAGTTCCATGTGCATTTGAAAAGAATAAGTATTCTATTTTTCTGGGGTATAGTGTTCTCTATATATCTATGAGGTCCATCTGGTCCAGTATGTCATTCAAAGCTCTTTTTTCTTTGTTGATTTTCTGCTTAGGTGATCTGTCTATTGTTCAGAATGGAGTGTTGAGGTCCCCTACTATTAACGTATTATTATATATATGTCTCTTTATTCTGGTTTAGAGTTGGCTTGTGTATCTAGCTGCTCCCCCGTTGGGGGCATAGATATTTATAATTGTCATATCCACTTGTTGTATACATCCTTTAAGAATAATATAGTGTCCTTCTGTATCTCTAACTATAGTCTTTAGTTTAAAATCTAATCTGTCTGATATGAGAATTGCTACCCAGCTTTCTTTTGATGTCCACTGGCATGAAAAATGGTTTTCCATCCCTTCACTTTCTGTCTGGATGTATCTTTAGGTTCAAAATGAGCCTCTTGTAGACAGCAAATGGTTGGGTCATGTCTTTTTATCCAATCTTAAACCCTGTGACGTTTTATGGGAGCATTTAGGCCATTCACATTGAGAGTGATTATTGAGAGATACGATTTTAATGATGTCATATTGCCTGTGAAGTTTTTTTTTTTCTATAGATTGTAAATTTCTGTTCTGTATCTCTCTTGGGGCCTTTTTACTTTTATAAAACCTCCCTTAATATCTCATGTAGGCTTGGTTTGGTGGTCATGCATTCCTTCAGTTTCTGCCGGTCTTGGAGTTCTTATCTCTCCATCAATTCTGAATGACAGCCTTGCTGGGTAAATGATCCTTGGCTACATGTTCTTCTCAGATATAGCTTTGAAAATACCCTGCCAACCCTTCCTGGCCTGCCAGGTCTCTGAAGACAGGTCTGACGTTATTCTTATATTCTTCCCTCTATACGTAAGGATTTTCTTCCCCCTGGCCGCATTCAGTACTGTATCCTTGGATCTAATATTTGCGAAATGCACTATGACGTGATGTGGTGTAGGTCTGTTCTCATTGACCTTGGCAGGGGTCCTGTCTGCCTCTTGGACACGAATGCCTGTTTCCTTTGCCATATTAGGGAAGTTCTCAGCTACAATTTGTTCGAGTATCTCTTCTAGACCTCTCTCTTTCTCCACCCCCTCGGGGATGCTGATGATTCTGACATAGGAATGTTTCATTGAGTCAGTAATCTCCCATAATCTACATTCTTGAGATTGGATATTTTTGAGCCAAGTTTCCATTTTAACTTTCTCTTCTACCAACCCATCTTCCAATTCACTAATTTGTTCTTCTGCCTCATTTTCCCTGGCTGTCAGAGCATCTAGTTTAGAGTGCATTTGATTCATAGCATTTTTAATTTATGCCAGAATCACTCTCATTTCCGCCTTTAGAGATTCTATATTCTCATTAGTATTTTCATTAATATTGTTTTCAAGCCTACACATCATCTTGACCATAGTTACTCTGAACTCCATTTCTGACAATTTGGTTATATCCATATCCATCAGTCCTGTGGCAGAGGCCACAGACTCATTATCTTTTCTTTGCTTGGGGGGATTTCTCCTACTTGTCATTCTGATGAGGAGAGGTTGCGGGGATGCCCAGAGCCCAAATTATTGACCAGGACCCAGGTAGTGTGCACTTGTTTTATAGGGACCTTAGGGATGTGGGCTTCTTGATTTTTCAGCCTGCCTTCTGGGGGAGGGGCCTGCTGCGCTGATACTCAGGCAACCCTGTTTGGGTAGAGTTGCCCTGTCCCCTGCGAGGGGGGATGGGGATGGGCACAATGTGAGCCGGTATTTCCAGGCTTTTGTTCTCTGGCGGCTTTCCCTGGCAGTTTTCCGTGCCTCTTCTGAGAGTCAGAGCAGCAGTGGCCATATCCTAGCCTCTGTCTCAGAACAGAGAGATCGCAGTCTGCTCTCCACTGAGCTCTCCTGGCCACTTTAACTCCGTTTCTGTCAGTGCTGCTAAAAACCCCACAGTGTCCTGGGATGTGCGCCCCACAGCCACTCTCCCAGCCCTCACTTCCAGGGCCGGCATGTCTCTGTCCTTTGTGCTTCTAACACCGCCAGCCGCCCCCGGTTCCCGCACACGGTCCCAGGCTCCCTGTTTCAGTGAGGTTTGCGTGCAGTCCGGAGTGCCGGTTTTCAGTCTGGTCGTGTGAGCGTTCCCAAGCTCCCGGTTTCATTCGAGTTCGTGTGTGCTCTGGAACTCCGGCTCTCAGTCTAGTCGCCCGTGGGCTCCTGAGCTCCCAGTATCAGTCTGGTTCCAGTGAGCGCTCCAGAGCTCCAGTTTTCAGTCTGGTCACACACGCGTTCCCGGGCTCACAGTCTCAGTCTGCTCTGGTCTCAGTCTGCTCTCTCGGGTGCCGGTCCCTGAGTCCGGCCTGCTCCCCAGTGCAGGTGGCTACCACTTCCCGGCACTCATGCGTGGCAGCTCCCTCCCCCTTCCGTTTATCTTCCGATATCTGTGCGAGGATTCATGGCTCCCCACTTCATACCTCAATTCTCAGCACTGGAGATGTTCGTTTGTAAGGATCCAGATGTATCTTCCTGCGTCTCAGGCTGATTTTGTGGGTGTTCAGGATGGTCTGGTAGATATCCTGCTCAATTCAGGGGACCAGCTGAAAAAGGGGTCCCCTACTCCTCCACCATCTTTTTCGCATGTCATGATTATTGTTATTTTTAAAATCACTTTTTTTTTAACCATGATTTAAAAATTTAGTATGGTTAATACAGTTTAATATAGTTTTACAGTCTTAATTTGATAACAAATATAGACTGGCCTTATTGCGTGTCAGGTACTTTTAGAAGAACTCAAGACAGAGTAGTGTTACTGTTCTAATGTTACTGATTTATAATTGAGAAATATTTAAGAATGGTGATTATCATAATAAATCCTGTATCATATCTGTAAGTTACATGAGAAGAGCTTGTCATTATAATTTGATTACTGCAGAATATTGATACAGCAGTAACCTAAAGTTTCATATGATAGCAGAAATAAATCACGCTAGTAGGTTATGTACCATTACCATCTTGATCAAGAATATTCATTTGAAAATGTGTAATTTTATGAAAAGAGTGGCTAAGTTACTCATCAACTTCTGCCAACTTTGTTAACTAGTGTTCTTTAGGCTTTAAAGCCAGGTCACATATTGTTCAAATTGAGCAATTACATTTTAGCTATTATTTAACTTATATCAGCACTTATGACAGTAACAAAATACCAGTAAAACTTTTCTTACCTGTAATAAATCATTGTGATTGACATATTACATTGATATGACTTGTATATGCATTAATGTTGTAGTAGCTATGACATTACATTATCGATGATAAAATACTAAAACCTCCACCAAATTATTTTACTTCATTAGTTTATTTGTACCATTTTGCTGAAAGCAGTCAAACAGTCTATATACACAGCTTGTATTTTCTTTCTCTAAAAAAGATATAAAAATCTTGTAAATATTTTTCAAATATACATTTAAAGGGAACTCCAAATTATGTATCTGTTTTAGTATCTTTTGCTGCATAACAAATTGCTCCATAATTTGATGTCTTAATCAGCACTATTTGTTATCTCACATTTCTGTGCATAAGGAATCAGTATAGTTTAGCTAGTTCCACTGACTTTGGGTCTTTCACAAGATTCAATCAAGGGACCAGCTAGGGTTGCAGTTTTATATGCAGGCAGGAAAGGATCAGTTTCCAAGCTCACTCACATGGCCCATGGCAGGATTCACTTCACCAAGTGCTTTTGGCCATAGGTCGCTCTTGGATCTTTGCCACATAGGTCATTCTGTAGGGCAGCTCACAACATGGAAATTGCTTCATTAAAAGAAGCAAGCAAGAGAAGCTAAAGAGAGTATGTACCAGCTAAAAGTGTGTCACAGTCATTTATTTTTTTAAATAAGAAAAATCATTTTACTGTGGTAAGAACACTTAACATGAGATCTAGCCTTTTAATGGTTTTTAAGTATGTAGTGTATTTGGGCTGATCCTAGATGCAGTGCTGTACAACAGATCTGTAAAGTTTCCTCACCTTGCTCAACTGGAATTCCGTGCCAGTTGTCTGGTAACTTTCCATTTCCTCCTCCGCCCGGTCCCTGGTAACCACATTGCACTCTATGATTCTATGAATTTGACTATTTTAGACACATCACATAAGTGGAATCATACAGTATTTGTCTCTCTGTGATTGATTTCACTTAAATTAAGGTCTTTAAGGGTCATCCATGTTGCATATTGCAGAATATCCTTTTTTGAGGCCAAATAATATTCCATTGTATGTATAAACCACATTTTCTTTATCCATTCATCTTTTGAGGGACAGTAGGTTGTTTCTGTAACTTGGCTATAGTGACAAGTGCTGTAATGGATGTAAGTGGTAATATCGCTTTGAAATTCTGATTTCAGGTCTTTTGGATAAATACCCAGAAGTGGATTTATTGTGTCATATGGTGGTTCTGGTTTTAACTTTTTGAAGAATATCCATTCTGTTTTCCATAGTGACTGTACCATTTTGCATTCCCAGTAGTGTGCCCGGGTTCTAATTGCTCCACATATGTGTCAATACTTATCTTTATGTATAATAGCCATCCTGACAGGTTTTAGTAAATTTATCTAAGGAGATGAAAGACTCATATGCTAAACATCCTGAGATGCACCGAACAGACCGCGGGAGCATTCCTAGCTTCTACCCATTAGACACCAGGAGCACAACCCCTGTAGTGACAAAAATGTCTCAAGACACTCCCAAATATCTCCTGGAAGGCAAAATCATCCCGGTTGAGAACCACTGCTTTAAATTATTTATTACACATGAAATTATACCATATAGCTATACAATTCTATGTACTGTATAGCTATATAATATTAATATTAATCTGTAGCTGTATAGCTATATAATATTCTTATGATATTATGTATGGTTTTCAAGTATTTTTCTACTGAGACATTGAAGAAAAGGATTTGAGCTCCAAAAAAATGAAAAAACAGAAAACAAAAAAACACCCGAGAAAGAGGTCAGATCAGACAAGCAAGTAGAGTTTGACAAGCCCCAGGTAGCGTGAGTTATTAAAAAGCTCTCATGGAAGTATACTTACTTAGCTTCTATGCTGTGTGAAATTCCAGTGATTCTGGTTATTTGCTTTATATATATTTATATCTTTGTTTTAAAGATTTCCAGGGAATCTTTTCCAAAGTACAAATAACTTTGTGAATAAGAATACATGAATGATTTTTAACTATTGTTTTATAACAATCCATTCAAGTTTGACTGTCAAATGTCATGTTCATCTGTTTATAGGCTATGAATAGTACAGTGAGGAATGCTGATTGTGAGGGAATTAAGGTCTAACTTGAAATTTTAAGTCACTAATTATGGAGGACAGAGAAAGTTATGGAAAATAAATTTATAGAAATAGCAGATTGGCCATCTTGAGGGAAGCGTGCTAGTTATAATTACAGATCTGCTTAATACTGCTTTTCAGAGAGAAATCTGACTTTAGAAAATATTTTAATAAGGCATGGTTTTTAAGTTACTCAATTCAATCAAATGTCATAATGTTTGTGAAAGCTTCTCTTTTCAAAATTGGAATATATGCCTATATAAGAGTTGATGATAATGCAAATAGTGAAAATGTCACAGCCAAAGCAGTTTTTACTAGTAATTTACTGTGTAGGTGTGAGAAGATGTTATTAAGATTTACCAAATAATGTGTTGTAGCTGATATCTATAATAAAGTTGCCTTGCCTATTGAAATGGCCTAATTCTGAAGCAATGAGAATAAGAGGAAAGGAGATAAATAAATGCCTTTTTGGGGGGCATGGATTATATAACTTGTTAAAAATATTAAGCCTCCAAGATCCATCATCTTAGGACATCATGATGGTTGCTTCTAGGCCTTGGCCATCAATCTATACATAAACATGATAGACACAAATGGGAAATGTAAATTTTATTTTCTGCCTTGCCTGAGAGAAAATATGCTTTTGTTCTAGTTAAATGCATCTTTTTCTTTTCACTGTTTTTCTTATTTTTTAAGCACATTCTTTCTTTGTCTTATTCTTTAATGGTCATCATCAATTTCTTTTGTTCTTTAAATTCTTTCCAATTTTAGGGTATGTGATGCCAAAGTGAGCACTTTTATTCTTTAAATTCTAATGATTCCATTTTTTTATGCTCTCCCAGAAAAGTGGTTAATCTTCCAGACTCTTCTTTTAAAAACACTTTCTCTGTGTCACAAAATATTATTTATCTATTAATTTATTTAATTGATTGCAGATTGTATTCAACGTGCTTTGGTCACTACAGTTAAGAGTGCGAAGATCAATAAGACATAGTTTCTGTTTTCAGTAAATTATGGACAAATAGATTTGTATACTGACAACCATAATACAAGTCAGGATATACTTGTTTAATTGTTCTGAAAAAGTGAAGACAAAGTGGCACATTAACAACACATCTGGTTGGTGGCATACAGGAGGGAGGAGTTTGCCTTTGAGATGGGCTGTGCATAATAGTTATTATTTAATCAGGAAGATGTAAGGGAATTATCATTTCCAGCAGAATTATGAGCACAAATAAAGGTGTGTGTTCAGATACTGGTAAATTGCAGGAGGGGTACTAGTGAAAGGATTGGTTGGGAAAGGCAGATTCCAAGAATATCCTGAAGGACCATGAAAGTCAATGGGACAGTCTTTATAAAAGTCTATTCATATTCCAATGTTTTTAGTTGCTGTGAACCCAATCTTCACCCTTTTCCTTTGAACATACTTTGTAATACCCCTTACTCTCTACTAGAACTCCTAGAACTGCCATAATGAGGTAACACAGCCCAGGTGGCTGAGATCAAAAGAAATTTATTATTTTACAGTTCTGTAGGCTAGAAGTCTGAAATCAAGGTATCAGCAGGGCCATGGTCCCTCTGAAGGGTCTAGGAAGCTTTTTTTTTCTTCTCTTCCTGTCTTCTGGAGGTTGCTGACAATCCTCACTGTTTCTTAGTTGGTGGCAGCATAATCCCAGTTTCTACTTCTAGCTTCATGTGGCTTCATTCTTCCCGATGTATCTGTGTATCTGTTTATGTGAATTTCCTTCTTCTTTCTGTTATTGAGGCATTAGTAATTGGATTTGGGACCCACCCTAATCCATTAGGACTCCATCTTAACTTGATTACATCAGCAAAGATCCTATTTCCAGGTAAACATTCACAGGTACCTGGGATTAGAACTTCAACATATCTTTTTAGGGGATACAGTTCAACCCACATTTCTCCTAAAATGAATTTAAGTATGGTATAGCCTATTATATGTATAATTTACCAAATATATATAACACCCTAACAATAAAAAGGACTACATATAAATACTTCATAGTAAATATATGTTTTAATATGCCTAGGCACTACTAAACTAAAATATATCATGAACTAGTCAAATATACTTGCAGACAGAATCACCATGTGAAAAGAAAAAAACATATTTTAATATTGGTGACCCAGTACCATAGCAACATTACTATTAGTAGGCTGATTTTCATAAAAAATTAATCACTGTGGTAAAGACCTGATCAAAATGAAAAAGAACCTCGCCCCAATTCACAAGACACTTGGATTTTGGAATTAAGTTTATAGTAAAACATGTGAAAACATTTTATGTTTGTATATAAAACAAAGTTGATTTCTATACTCAGTAACAAACAACTTTTTCATTTATATGAATAGACATTAGGATATATGTGAGCAACGGAGAATGCAAAATAATTATTTTGTATATGTGTCATCCCATGCCTAACAGAAGAACAAACATCTCTAGCACCGTCCACTAAAAGCCTAAAATGCCTCCACATCCCCATTTTGTGAAAATGGAAATAGCTTCCCTTTATAAAACATAGATTGGGGGCAGTGTAGTTCCTGCAGAACCATAGTCATAATTTTAAAACTATCCCTAATCAAAGGTACTTGACCCACAGAATTTGGCCTCTTTATAATTTGGCCTCTATATAATTTAACATACACACACACACGATTACACACACAGTTTACTCAAGATATTGACTACATTATGTGCTAGATACTAAATTATGCCCTGGGGACAAAATGACAAACAAGAAAGGTAAAAACTGCTTCCTTATGAAAATAATAAATCCGTTATTGAATTATGTATGTCCTTATTTAATATATATTTTAACAAAAAATGTCTCAAATCACATATATAATCACACATATGTAGATATATATTCATTTATGTATATATATTTGTTGCAAATGTATGCACATACAGAGTTAAGAATAGAATCAAGAATACCAAAAGATTAATTGTAGTTACATATTGTTTTTTCTATTAAGAATGTTATTGCTTATCATTTTCTGGAATTTTTGTATAATTATAAGTAAAATCACAGTAACTTTTTTTTGTAACTACTATGATAGTTGACTTATAAGTTACTCTTTTCACCTTCTGAATTTTGTAATTTTTGTCCTCTGTTTACCGTTTGGGAAGCTGAAATGTATAGAAAAAAGATGTGGATTTTTGCTATACTGGTACATTTCAGACATCATTTTGGATTGATTGAAGTGTATTTCAGGATATGCTACTCTGCAAGAACCGTTCAGATCACACCATATAGGCAGACACCGAGGCAGGCTATATGTAAAGCCAGCTGCTATCTCTGGTTCTAGTCTCAATCCCTTATTCATCATAACTTCACAAAGAATTGAAGATTCACATGAGGAACAGATTGCAAACATAAAACCCCTACACATGTGCTTGATGAATAATACAAATGGAGGAAGGCCAGGTGTTGGAGCTATGCTGTTGCAGAACAGGTGGCACTATGCACATGACACACACATGAGAATAGAATCAGTAATGCTTTTAGTGTAGAGACAGAGATTTACTGTGCTTAAGAAGTATAATGGACATATATTACTGAGTGAAATGCCTTGAAAGTAAAATGAAAGGACCAGTCTTCAATTATTATAGTCTCTTCCTCTTCTTGATTTTATTATGAGGTTATTCCAAGTTCTATATTCCCATGTAGAGAGTGAGGATATTTGTGATTTAGGATTCACTGGAGACATTTCTTACAGTGCCTCAGAAACCTACTACCTTATAGTCTGGAAATATAGTAGTGGAATTCATTTTTGAGAAAGTTAAAAATTAATTCTTTCACATTAATAAGTATGACTTAACATAAGTTATACAAGGTTTCTTCTACAAATATAGAGACAATGCAATAAGAAGGATAAATACAAATAATTTTACATTACTTTCTCATTTTTAAATTCAGTGGGAGATTTTTTTTTTTCCTGGTTACCATTAGGTGGATTTTGCCCTTGAGATAAAGTAGAAGTGGAAAGAAGAAAAATATCCAGACGTACAGTTTGGATGTCTTTTGGTGTTGACAGGGAATTTTTCTTTTAGACTTTGATCCTCAAATACCAGCAACACTTTCTATAGTACCAATTTGCCTAGACTCTCTTATTTAAGGAAGGCCTTACTCTATTTAAAAAATGGTTTTGAATTTGTAGCCTAAAGTAATTTGTTTGCAAAGTAAATGTGGTTAAACTCATTACATGAAAAGCTATTAATATTTTTTAAATAAAAACAAAAATTCAGCAAATTTTTAACTTATTTCATAGTACCATCAAATATTTAAAAAGACCTTTAAATAGCTTTAAACATGGTCTTCATTAGCTTAGGGATCTGATTAAACAAAGTCTTTTTAAATTGGACACAGGAATGTTTTATCAGCTAAAGAAAGAATCTGTAAAGCAAATCACCCTCGCTAACAGAGGTAATTAAGAACTACACTGGTGTTAATGGAGTTCTCTGAATGACATGTCTAGAATAGGAAGTAATAGGAGACCATTTGCTAGTGAGTATGTGGGAGAGGTCTGCAGAAACCCAATCGGGTACATAGAACTTGCAAAGGGTATCATAAATCAGAAACCCTACACCTGTTATCCTCACTCAATAAATTTGTGACATTGGATTTATTGAGAACTAATGAGCTCTTTTCCTTTCATCTGAAAAAAGAAAAAGAAAGGTACAAGGTAATATAGTTGAAAATGTTTAAGGAAAGAAAAAATATGATACAAGTGGGTATTTTCAAACATTGACATAACAGCAATTTATTTTAGGCAGTCAGAAACACAAGAGTAAAATTATCAATGGCAAACATTCTTATCTTTTTTTTTTCCTTTTGGGTAGATGTTATATAGGGACTATATCAAATTGTGTGAGAATGATCCCTTCCCAATTCTCTGCCAAATGGCAAAATGTGCCTTTAAGAAAATGTTGATACAACTTTGGAATTCTTATATTTGCATTATTTACCAATCAAACAAAAGTTCTTGACCTAATTCAATTTAAGGTACAGTTATTTACACTCTGATTTCCAGATGTATGTAACCTACAAGTTACATATAGCTATTCATTTAGAAACTGAATGAAAGCTGTAATGCGTGAATTTAAATAAATGCTCTTAAAATTTGGAATTAGACATACATCACATCTTACCAAGATCAAACTTTCTTTCATAAAACTAGCTCTCGCAATAAATGAATGACGTGGGGAACTAAAAATTAATCATGAATATCATCAATATTCAAGGGATTTAACTTCAAAATTAAGAAGATGATGGTATAAGACAAGGAGTCCTATAAAAGAATACTTTTCTGTATGGTAGATATGACAGGTTCCAATTCCACATGTATGGAATTTGGAAGTTGCCAGTTCACCAGTAAAAAGCTAACAGACTCTCTTGGATCCAAAAGAGAGGGGAGAACACAGGGCAACCACTGTCATTGGAGAGGCAGGCAGGTAAATAGAAGGAGTTGTGATTTACCAGAACAGAAACTCATAAATGTAAACCCCTTGGGAACCAGTGGCAGGGCAGAAAACCTGAGTTCTAATTGACAAATTGCTGGACACTCAATGTGGACAAGTCTGAGAATTTAAAACTCCAGGAGAATCCAGTCGTAGGTGGGAAGCCATAGTGTGAGATTTATCTCCAGGAGTTTGACCAGGTTCCCATTGTAAATAACAGGAGAAAAATCCTCTTGTGCTTCTATAAGGAAAGGGGGAGAGGAACCATTTTGAACTATATCAGAGCATTCTGTTCCTAACAAGGCCTGCCCTCAGGGCAAACTAGTTAACTAGAACCTAACCTACTGGGGTATTATGAGAGACTAACCGAAGTAGAGAATGGAAATATCCAACTCCAGCCCACTCTAGCCATCCTGTCCCACTAAGGTGGGGGAAGAAAAAAACCTTCAAAATACTTGTGAAGTTCACAGTCTAGAGGCACAGGCTCACTAAAAGACTGGGACCGAATCATAGGACCGTATAGAACACTGCCTCTCCCCCCCACACCTCACCACCACATTACTAATGGCTTATTTACAGCATCTCCTTTTACTCAGTGTATCATGCCTGACTATGAAGAAGAACTTACAAGGCATACCAAAAGGCCAAAACACCCCCACAATTTGAAAAGACAAAGCAAGCATCAGAACCAGACATGCCAGGAAGTGTTGGAATTTATCAGACCAAAAATTTAAAACGATTATGATTAATATGGGAAGGGCTCTAACGTATAAAGTGGGCAGCATGCAGTAACAGAAGGCAATGTAAGCAGAGAGATGGAAATCCTAAGAAAGAACCCAAAAGAAATACTAGAGATTAAAACAAAAAACAAAACAACAACAAAACACTAACAGAAATGAAGAATGCCTTTGGGCTTATTAGTAGACAGGATAGAGCTGAGGAAAGAATTTCTGAACTAGATGATATTTCAATAGGATCCTGGAAAACCAAAAAGCAAAAAGAACAAAGACTGAAAGAAAAAAGGAAAAAAACAAAAAACAAAAAAACAAAAACAGAAAAGAATATCCAAGGATGGTGGGACAACTACAAAAGATGTAACAGACCTGTAGTGGGACTACCAGAAGAAAAAAGAAAGAAACAGAAGAAATATACGAAACAATAATGACTAAGAATTTATTTAAATTGTCAGACACCAAACCACAGATGCAGAAAGCTTAGAATAACCAAAGAGAATAAATGCCAACAAAACTATACCTCAGCATATCATTTTCAGAATAGAGAAAATCAAAGATTAGGGAAAACTCCTGAAAGAAGCCAGAGATAAAAACAACACCTTACTTATGGAGGAACAAAGATAAAAATTACATCCACTTTCTTTCCAGAAACCAATAAGCAAGAAGAGAGAAGAGTGGAATACTTAAAGTGTTGAGAGAAAAAAGCCACCAAACTTAGAATTCTGTACCCTGTGAAATTACCCTTCCAAAGTGAAGAAGAAATAGACTTTCTCAGACAAATAATAATTGAGGGAATTGTTGCCAGTAGACCTGTCTTGCAAAAAAATGTTAGAAGAAGTTCTGTAGAGAGAAGGAAAATGGTATAGGTCAGAAATTCAGATCTATCTAGAGAAAGGAAAAGCAGCATCAAAGAAGTAAGCGTAGGTAAACCAAAAAGCTTTTATATTTCTTTTCTTAATTGATCTAACAGATAATAGTTTGTTCAAAAGAATAATAGCACCAATGTATTTTATGTATGCTTATGTATGTATCTTATGTACATACTTACATATGTTTATATATAAAATGAATGACAACAATGATACAAGAGCGGGAAGGGAGAAATCAGAACTATGTTGTTATAAGGTACCCACACTCCGACACTATTTGAATGTGTAGTGACAGATACCAGAGTCTTAGTTCCAGAGAAACTTCTTGGGAATGGCAGCATGAATTAACACGAACACACCTCATGCAAGCAGAGATCAACTCTAAGAATCGACATCTACTCTACTGCCCTAGAATTCAGATCTGAGGACTAATCCAAGTGTGGGAAACAGAAAAACCAAGATTCAAACAGAAGCCAGGGAGAGGGAGAGATTATATTCCGTGGGAATTAGAGATTATATTTGCAGTTTTATATTCCTGCATGCATTCTGGGGTGCAGTTCATTCCTGAGAACCAGGACAGTACAGATGAGGCCAGTTGAGTAGATCTCATTCTTAAAGCTATAATCTGAATATCAGGGATCCTCAAAGCCCATGTTCTTTCCTTGACATTAACTTTTTAGTGTGTGTTTTGCTACTATCCACAAAGTTAATAATTAACCACATCGATATTTAGGTAGACTGTATATATTCTGGGAAAAATGCAAGGTGAAAAGTCAAAAGCAATATAATTTGTTATTAATTTTCTAAATAATCACTTTGGCACATGTGGAGAATGAATAAATTAATAAAATTGGAATTTTATATAATGTTGCCTTTAAAGAAGAAATATAAAGGATAACTTACATGTAGTTATTACCGAAAAAGTCTTGCAAGTTGCTGTTTGGGGTTGTTTAGTGATAAAATGTAATCAATTGAATAGCTGACATTTTAAACAAATTTTCCTAGATTGTGTAGTATGGAAAATTAATACACACTCATTGTAACTAAATTTCAAAATATAAAAACCCAAATAATTGAATAATTGTAGCTTCAAAATGTGTAGATACTATTGTTATTTTGTTATAAATACACATTTTATATATATTATGCAGAAAATATTTAAGGTGGTTTTGACTTAATTTAACCTTACCTCCACTGAATAAATCACTAATTCTTGTCAACACTACCTGCTAAACTTCCTTTGAATCTTTTAATTTCTTTTGGTTTTCTCTGTCACCTTTTATTGCAGACAACTATCATTGAATACCTAGAAAACCACTAGAGTATTTTAACTGCTTTCCCTATATATGGATGGTTTTTTTTCCTTTTCAAAATATTTAGTCTCCACATGTAATCAGAGTCTTTATGTAAAGTAAGTTTTATTTATGTAAAAACATAAATCAAGTCATGCCACTCTCCTGCTGAAACCCTACAAGTATTAAATCACAAACTTGACTGAAAAGATCCTTGAAGAGGTAAACTGCTATTTATTTCTCCAGCTGCACAACAAGTACTACTTAGGCCTCTCCCCATTTCTCCTGACTAATTCAATCTGTAATTCCTTTGGACGTGCCACTTCCTCTGAGGATTCTTCCATGTTTCAGCCTACAGATTAGATTGGGTTTAGCACTTCAAACGTTTGCTATCATTGATCTGTTCTCTTTAATAGTGTTTTTAATTGTCTTTCTTTCACTAGCTTATAAGTTTCATAATGGCTGTGTTTGCTTTTGAACCTCAAAGCCAACTATGACGTTTTTGAACAGCAGATGAAATTTTTAAAATAGTAAATTTTTAGTAACAGGTGCCCTCTCCCTGTGCACATATTATTCCCTCTTCTTGGAACATTCTTGACCTCTAATATACTTGACTGACTCATATTCTTAAGGCTTCAACTTAAATGCTGTTTTTTCAGTGATACTGTCTGGATCCTCAACCTAAGATGCACCCTTCTTTAATACTGTCTGTGTTTTCCAACAGAGAGCGTACTGTGTTTTGTAATATGTATTCATTTCTTTAAATATTTGGTTATAGGGGCACCTGGGTGGCTCAGTCGTTAATGTCTGCCTTCGGCTCAGGGCGTGATCCCAGAGTCCTGGGATCGAGCCCCGCATCAGGCTCCCTGCTCTGCTGGGAGCCTGCTTCTTCCTCTCCCACTCGCCCTTCTTGTGTTCTCTCTCTTGCTGGCTGTCTCTCTCTCTGTCAAATAAATAAATAAAATCTTTAAAAAAAAATAAATATTTGGTTAGAACTATAAGGTCCATAAGGGCAGGGGATGTGATGATTTTGTTCATTTTCTCTCGGTTGTCCTAGTAGAGGGCTGCATAGCATGAAAATGGTACTCAGTAGACATCTATTAAGTAAATGGTGGATGGTGAATTCGTGCTTGATTTTACTGCTTTTGTTTTGTTTGGGACTTGTTTTTATTTTATGTCCTGTCTTAGCAAAAGTAAATTTTGCCAGCATTATGACAACCCCCAGTTCCCAGTTGTTGCCATTGTTTCTGGTTCATGAAGCCAAATATCTGGAAAACACTGCTGCAGAAATGCATTTTGATACTGACAGAATAAACACAAAGAATTTGGAGTCTATTTAATTGGACACTTAAATCAGAGAAGTAACTTTTCCTATTTGTATTTTATTTCACTGTCAAAGTACCATTTGGAAAAAAAAACATATTTCTTATTTTCAAAATTGTGATATGACAGACACATGTATCATTCAACAATTTATGATATTTTTACCTTAACTTCATGGACAAACTGATTCAGGGTTACAATCCTTTGTTGTCTCTGTGTCTGGGAATCAAAATGCACAAGTGGATGTTGAAGCTTTAAATCGCTTGCATTCTATTGGCAAACTGTAAATTTTTCAGCTCACTTATGCAAAATAAAGATTACCTCAGACCTGGAAGTTAAATTAGATTAGCATTTCAGTAAAGATCAGCATGCAAGGTGAGTAATGTCTTTTTCTAACAGATTAGTAAACAATATGTACTTCTTGGATAATGATAAGTATATCATTTCTGAGGCCACCTTCAAGGAGACCAGTGCAAGAAAAACAGTTATTTCTGGCAGTTAACAAATGAATAATTTATTTATGATTTGGAAATTTTAGTCACATAGAAATTTTTTTTAAAGAACAGTAACTCTTATACATATGCATCTTGAGAAATAAGTTTTATAAAACCAGTTTTAATAATGTTCCTGCAGGAGTACAAATAGGATTTAACAATAGAAATGAATTTAAAATGCTCATCTATTATTAATACTGAATGTATAAGCCCTATTAAGAAAAGAGCAGGGATAGTTTAATAAGACACTATCCTATGGATATGGATGTGTCAGTAACTCTCAAATGATCGTTATATTCATCCATCCTTCATTAAAAATGCATGGCTGTTTAATTCCTGACAAACTCAAATATGAACACTATGTTCTAGAAAAAGAGGCAAGCCTTTTAATAATAAGTTTATTTTTAATATAATTTATCAGTGATACTATTGTAGCAAAATATTTGTCACTGCAACTGGAAATTTGGCTAGGAATTTATTAAAGATTTATTGCCATTTCCCCTTGGAGGACTGTTTACATGAGATGCATTTTAAAATACCGAAGACTAACAGAGAAGTTAAGGTGGAGATATGTCCCTGAAAATGCTATTGTGTAAATAGGCTCAGCCTTTACTTTTGCACCACAGCAGCTTTCATTTGGAAGGGAACACTTTTCATTATCCAGTTTTAAGGTATTCAACCCTTAAAAATTTGAATTAATGTTGTTATACTCACTGAAATATAAATGAATATACTTACTGACTAGCCTGTCAAGAGAAGATAGAACTAATGGATGTGTTCCTAGTGATCTACCTTCACATAACTTAAAATTTGACATATAGAAACAGCAATAACAACAAAATGAGAGAATATTAAGTAAAATAACAAACACTGGGAAAAGGGCAAGACAACAGGGGAAAGTTATAACAATATGCTTTTTGTCTGTTGGGAAGGTGTACTATATATTTATCAGATTTTCTTTTCACTAAAAGATAATTTGGGTAGGTGTTCCCCATTATATGGAAGATTATGCTAATAATGCAAAATTATTGGATGGAATATTTGGCCAAGTATGTAATGCTTATTTTTATATTACTGTTTTAAAGTGATTATATAGCAATAAAGTCTTTTTAGTCCTTTAAAGCCATATAATATATCACAAATTACCAAGCTGTTTCCCTGTTTTTGTAACATGGCAGAAAAATTTCAAATCTTTAATGGAGTGGGTTGAATGCTTTTGAATTTGTTCATTAGGCCAAAATATAATACTACACCTTTAAAAATTGATTCACTCAGTCAAAATATATTTATTAAAAATCAATTGCATTCCATGCTTTTTTATACCAGGGTTACCAAATTTGCATTGCGGTTCATAGAAAGCCTGCCCCCAAAAAAGTACATATAAGACCTGAAACCTAAAGAGAAAGTATCAACAAAGAGTCAGTGAAGGACATAGGTAGTTAGAGCAAGCATCATGTGCTTCCATATCCAAAGATGTTAAAAATGCTGAATGGATTCAATTATTTGGAAGTCAGCCAATATGGCTGGAAATTAGCAAGGGAGGTAGAACTGATGCAAGGGGAGACTAAGGAGTCTTCTGATCATGAAGGGACTTGTTGACAAAAATTTAGGAATTTTAATTTTGTAATATGCTTATTGGGGGGCCATGAAGAATTTTAGTAGGAAAATCATATGCTTTTATTTCCATTTTGAGAATAAAATTTAGCTTCAGGATTCTGGAATGGGGACAGGGTAGGTCGAAAAGTGAAGAGACAGTTAGGAGGTACTGCCAGCAAGAAAGAATTATAGCTTGAATTAGAGAAGTCACAGTTGCAATAGATAAAATTGGATAGATTTGAAATACGTTTTGAAGTTAAGCCAACATAACCTGGTAATTGACAGGTGGTTGATGGAAAGAGAGAAGCCAAAGGAGCATGCACTCTATTTTCAGCAAGCAGCTGAGTGGCATGACCATTTATAGATTGGAGAATTTGAAAGTAGAGATTTATGGTAACTAACAAAAATTACATTTGGGATATATTTTGTCTAAAGTCCACTGAGACATCTGAGGTGGAAATACCTGAGATACTTACTGGAAATAGAGTTAGAAGGGAGTTTTGGACTCCAGATATATTAGTTGATATGTATTTGAATGTACTCAAAAGACAATGTAACCCAGAGAAGAGATAGAGAGAAGGATAATGAGAGACACAGAGGGGGGAGAAAAGAGAAGGGAGAGAGAGAAAGAATGTAGGAGAGGGCAGGGGGAACTAATGCAAGAGAGATTTTTTCTGGAGGGAAGGAGAGTGGAAAAACGTAGTGAATTCTGCTTAGAGACCAAGTAGAATGCTATTAAAAAATGCCCAAATGTCAAGAAGAGAGTGTAAGAAAACAAGGTGACACTTCTTTCCCTCCCAAGAATTACCTATCAATTTAGATAAAAATATTTTTGCACACATTTTAAAATTAAAGTCCTACCAAAAACAAGATAAGTATCTCTCTGGGTTAAAAATGGGACAGAATTGCATCCTGTAAGTAGCTCTGTATCAATAGATAAAACTTTGCTGTTGGGGCGCCTGGGTGGCACAGCGGTTAAGCGTCTGCCTTCGGCTCAGGGCGTGATCCCAGCGTTGCGGGATCGAGCTCCACATCAGGCTCCTCCGCTATGAGCCTGCTTCTTCCTCTCCCACTCCCTCTGCTTGTGTTCCCTCTCTAGCTGGCTGTCTCTATCTCTGTCGAATAAATAAATAAAATCTTTAAAAAAAAAAAAAAAAAACTTTGCTGCAAAATTAGAACATTGAGTCCAGGAGGTCAAATTCACAGGTGTATTAGGAGCCTTAATTTACCACAAAGCAAGAAAACAACTTGTGGAATAAATCTGTGATATTGGAGATTTTTGTTTAAAATTTATGAAAACTTCCCATTTCCCTTAGGTTGTATAAAGCTGCAAATAATATCTTTACCACACAAAAAAATGAGTGGAAGTTGATTAAAATATCATAACTTTGACTCTATCAGAAATTTGAGATCCCAAAGTAAATATGTAACCTAAAATTCAAGAAAGGGAAGACATGTACTTTGGAGAAAGATGGAACATGAGAATTACCTCAACTATGATGGTGGATAGAAAAAGAATCTGTGTGAGGCCTCAACAAAATTTAATCAGCTGAATTACAAAGACTGCAGAAAGTCAAGTGGCCTAGCTTGTCAGTCTGTAACAGCCAAGACTTGTGTATGGTAGTTTTTACTGCTTGACTACACAAAACAACTAGCATTCTATTAAAAATTCAAGAACACACACAAGCAAGAGGAGCCAACCTGTTATAAAGAGACAAAGCAATAAACAGAACCAGATTTGTAAATGACTTAGATATTTAAACTATCATACAGGACACTTTAACTATAAAAATATTAAAATATGTGAGAAGGGTGTACAACATGTATGAATATAGTGGTTATTAGTCTGAGTTTTCTAGAGAAACAGAACCAATAGATATATTGGTTATAATATACCCTATATATTACATATAAATATATCCTAGTATATTTACATGAAACATTTTATATAAAAAGATTTATTATAAGGCTCACATGATTATGGAGGCTAAGAAGTCCCAAGATCTGCTGTTGGTTTACTGAAGACCCAGAAGAACCAATGGTGTAAGTTCCAGTTGAAATCAAGAGAAGGTAGATGTCTCAGCTTCCAAACAATCTGAGAGAATTAATTCTCCCTTTCTTAGAGATTTTTGTTCTAGTCAGGCCTCCAAGAGATTAGATTAGGCCGGTACAGGCTGGGTAGGGCCATTTGATTTACTCAGTTAATTCAAATGTTAATCTCATCCAGAAACTCCCTCACAGACACACCTAGAATAAGGTTTAACCCAATAGCTGGGTGCCCAATCAATTAGACACTTAAAATTAACCATCGCAGGAATTTTCAGCAGAGATGAAATAGTCAAATGGAAATGCCAGAAATAATTATAAATTGTCAGGCATGAAAGAATAACTTCAGTAGGAACATCAGTAGATTTGAGAGAACTGAAGATAAAATCATTGAAATTAGTTGGGTTGATAGAAATTTCCCAAAATAAGAGAATGAAGGCAGGCAGGGAGTGCAAGCACAGAATAAAACATTGAAGAGCTCTAATACAATATCAAATGTCTGATATATGTATAATTTCCACCCTAGAGGAAAAGACCAAGAGAACGGGGTAGAAGAAACATGTGAAGAAATAATAGCCAGTATATTTCCTCAGACTGATTTTCTAATTACATATATAATAAAACTTTATTCTCTGCTTAAAACTTTTAAATGTCTCTCTTTGCTTTCAGTATTAAGTATCATTCCTTTAGCCTGACTTAAAACTCCTGTAATATTATCTTCATTGGTATCCAAGCCATATTTCCCATTATAGCCACTCAAGCACTCAGTACCTTAGCATACACAACTGTCTGAAGTTCCAGATATGTACCATGTTTTCTTGCAACATCTGTACTTCAACATGCAGGTTCCCTATTCTCAGAATCCCTGTCCACACCCAAGTCAACCTGACCTTAATTCTTCTGTCAAGGATCAAATTGAAGGTTGTTTTTATTTGAGGTCTTCCCTGACTTCTAGGTTATGTTAGTAAGTTCCCATTTTACCACCAACTTGCTTTTACCACAGCATTTATAATAATCTATTGCAATTTTTTCCATATATGTTTTTCAGAGTAGGCAGTAAATCTCCTGAGTTTGGTGAATATATTATGGTTTTCTTGTATTTCTCTGTGTAGTTCAAGGACTAGTGCATGGCAGATGCTTGATAAATGTTCACCAAATTAATAAATGACTAATAAGATAAAATAATGAATCATATTAATAATAACAAAGAAAATATGACTGGCCAGCTACAGACTTCAGTATAGTGTTTATGAATAGTTAGGTGTTGTTCAATTATTACTTTTAAACGTTCAAAACACTTTCTAATTTATTCTTCTGTGCTCAGCACATTTGTAAAGACTCATAACTTACAAAAATCTAGGCATCAAAAGTTAAGAATAAAAAAAGCAATTTTACATAGTTTAACAGTGTATAAAAACACAAGCCAGCAGTTATTATAAATCACTAACAGAATGCGCAAACTTTCTCAGAGCACAATGTAACAATGCTGAAAAAGGTTGTAGATATAAGTTGTAGCAAACCTTTCAAAGCAGACTCTATTAATCTTAATTTTTACTGTTACATTTATCAGAATTAACGCATGAGAGATTATATATGTGAGCTATTTATATGATAATGAAATTGTGTAAAATCTGTGGTATGCACAAATCAAACATTTATATTTGCTTTCTTTCTTGCTATGCTTATTTGTTGTATTTGTGATTTGTAATTTATATTCATATTCCATATTTATGAATAGGAAATTGTAATCTATATAAACTATAGTCACACAAGATACTGTATTATAAAGACTTTGACAGTCTTTTGCTGAGGTATGTCTCTTTCTCTATTATAAGCATATCCTCTAAATAGTGGTATATATGATTGCACTCTCAACAAACTCATTGTAATTCTAAATGAATTTGGAATTTTGTTCGGTCATCCAACAGAACATGTTTAATACAGTCATTCTGTGAATGAACCTTTTGAATTAAGATCATCCTAGAAAGATATTTATCAAATTAAAAAGGGGCATCCCCCCTCAAGCCCCAGGATTTGAAGGTGAAAATCTAGCACAAATGAAATTCTTTTATCTATATTCTGGAATTATAAAATTGATCTCTGCTCATATTTTGTTCTTCGACATTCTACAGAACTTTAATTTTTGCATAGCTACCCCCCAGGAGCATGGTACTGCCCTACATGTCTGGATGGAAATTTCAATCTCAAAGGCATCGGTTTGTCTTTTTCCTGTTTTTAAGTTGTGGACTGGTTGTATCATCCACATTACTTAAACCAGATCTTATTTAACCGTTTCTCCTTTCCTCAAACTTCTTTGTAATTTTTGAATGCTACTAATTTGGAAATTCAATATTTGAAAGTGGTACCTCATTAAATTTTTGTTTATTTGTTTTATTCCTTCCTAGAGCCTAGATTTTTCCTGCTAATCTTTGAGTAAACCTCTGTAAGGTTTCTAATCTTCTTTCCTATTCTACATCTTCTGTATTCTATTTCACCTTTCATTATTCATTTAAACTTAAACTTCAAAAGCCATTCCCCCCTTTGAACTGTACATGTCATTATGTAATAAAATTCCATAAGGTATCATTTACCAAACAATTCAGATTTACCAGTGAGTTCTCAAAACCTATTCAAATTGTGTGTCTTTTGTAATAACAAGTTTTTACTAAATGAAATTATTTGAATGTTGATTATATATACATATATGTGCTATACTAAAAGTTTAATTATATAACTGTGTGATAAGTATATTCTAACTTATTGAAGATAAAATTGACAATTAAAATTATGTATTTAAGGAGTACAACTTGATGATTTGATATATATATATATAAGCAGTGTGAAATAATCATGACAGTCAAGCCAATTAATATATCCATCACCACCTTTGCTTTCTTTTCTCTTTCTTTCTCTCTCTCTTTTTTGTGGTGAGAACACTTAAGATCTATCCACTAAGCAAATTTCAAGTATATAATACTGTACTGTTAAGTATAATTAAGTATAGTTGCATTGTTAGATATTAAATCTCCAGAACTTATTCATCTTACATAACTGATACTTTGTACCCCTTGAACAACACCTCACTATTTCCAACTTCCCCTAGCCTCTGGCAACTGCCATTGTACTCTCTGTATCTAAGAGTTTGACTATTTTAGATTCCACATATAAGTGAGGTTATACATTATTTATTTTTCTGTGCCTGACTTATTTTATTTAGCATAATGTTCACCAGATTTATCCAAGTTGTCACAAGTGGCAGGATTTCTTTATTTCTCATGCGTGGTTGAATAATATTCCATTGTATGTATATACCACATTTTCTTTTATTTTTTTCCAAGTTTTTATTTAAATTCCAGTTATTTAACATACAGTATAATACTAGTTTCAGGAGTAGAATTTAGTGGTTCATCACTTACATTCAACACCCAGTGCTCATCATAAGTGCCCTCCTAATACCTATCACTTATTTAACCCAACCCCCCCTGCCCACCTCCCCTCCTATAACCCTCAGTTTATTTTCTATAATTAAGAGTCTGTTTCCTGCTTTGTCTCTCCTTTCTCCTCCCTATGTTTATCTATTTTGTTTCTTAAATTCCACATATTAGTGAAATCATATGGTATTTGTCTTTCTCTGACTGCCTTATTTCACTTACCATAGTACTCTTCAGCTCCATTCATGTCATTGCAAATGGCAAGATTTCATTCTTTTTGATGAACAAGTAATATTCCATTGTATATATACCACATTCCTTTAGCCGTTCATCAGTCAATGGACATTTGGTTTATTGTTTATTGTTGATAATGCTGCTATAAACATTGGGGTTCATGTATCCCTTTGAATCAGTGTTTTTGTATCCTTTGGGTAGATACCTAGTAGGGCAATTGCTGGATCATAGGGTTATTCTATTTTTAACTTTTTGAGGAGCCTCCCCGTTTTTCAGAGTGGCTGCACCAGTTTGCATTCCCACCAACAGTGTAAAACAGTTCCCCTTTCTCTGCATTCTTGCCAACACCTGTTGTTTACTGTGTTGTTAATTGTAGCCATTATGACAGGTATGAGGTGATCTCTCATTATAGTTTTGATTTGCATTTCCCTGATAATGAGTCATGTTGAGCATCTTTTCATGTGTCTGTTAGCCATCTGGATGTTGTTGGAAAAATGTCAATTCATGTTTTCTGCACATTTCTTAACTGGTTTATTTGATTTGGGGCATCGAGTTTGATAAGTTCTTTATAGATTTTGAATACTAACCCTTTATTAGATATGCCATCTGCAAATATCTGCTCCCATTCTAAAGGTTACCTTTTAGTTTTGTTGATTGTTTCCTTTGCTGTGCAAAAGCTTTTTATTTTGATGTAGTCTCAGTGGTTTATTTTTGCTTTTGTTTCCCTTGTCTCAGGAGACATATCTAGTAAGAAATTGCTATGGCCAATATAAAAGAGGTTACTGCCTATGTCGTACTCTAGGATTTTGATGGTTTTCCTGTTTCACATTTAAGCCTTTCATCCATTTTGAATTTATTTTTGTGTTTGGTGTAAGAAAATGGTCCAATTCCATTGTTCTGCATGTTTTCCAGTTTTCCTAGCACCATTTGTTGAAGAAACTGTCTTTTTTCCATTGGATAGTCTTGATAGCTTTGTTGAAGATTAGTTGACCATATACCTGTGGGTTCATTTCTGGGTTTTCTATTCTGTTCCATTGATATATGTGTCTGTTTTTGTGCCAATATACTACATTTTCTTTATCCATTCATTTGTCAACAGACTCTTCAGTTGTTTCTTATGTTGATTATTATGAATAATGCTGAAATAAACATGAAAACATAGCTATTTTTTGAAATTCTGATTTTATTTCCTTTGGATATTTATCTAGAAGTGAAATTCCTGAAACATAAGGTAGTTCTATTTTTAATTTTTTGAGGAGCTGCCATACTGTTTTCCATAATGGTTATACCAACTTATATTTCTACCAGTGGTGTACAAGGGTTACTTTTCTCCACATCCTCATAAACACTTGTTACCTTTTGGCTCTCTGGTAATAGCAGTCTAAAAAGTATGAGGAGATATCTGATCATGGTGATAATTTGCATTTAGATGATGCCAAGTATCGCTAATATACTTACTGTCCATTTTCATGTCTTCTTGGAGATATGTCTATTCAGGTCTTTTGCCCACTTATAATCAGCTTATTTTTCTATTCAATTATAGGAATTCTTTATATATTTTGGATATTAACCTCTTATCAGATACATAATTTACAGGCATTTTTTTCCATTCCATAGGCTGTTTTCTTTTTATTTTGTTGATTGTTTCCTTTGCCAAACAGAGCTTTTTAGATTGATGCAATCTGATTTATTTTTCCATTTGTTGGTGTTTTGTTTTTTTTTTTCAGTGTCATATCTGTGAAATTACTGTCAAAAACCAATGCCAAGGTTTTTCCTTTTATTTTCTTCTGGTCTTTAGTTTTTGGTCTTATGCTTGAGTCTTTAATCCATTTATAATTGATTTTTATTTTTTGGTGATAGATATGGGTCCAACTTCATTCTTCTGAATGCAGATATCCAGTTTTTCCACACCCATTTATTGAAGAGATTATCATTTCTTCATTGTGCATTTTTGGCACCTTTGTTGAAGATCAGTTGACCAAATATGTGTAGATTAATTTCTGAGCTCTTTATTCTGTAGTATTAGTCTATTTGTCTGGTTTTTGTTGTTACTGTTGTTGTTTTTAGAGATCCAAACACAAAATGTTCCATCCATTGGCGCAGCTTGATTGTCATAACATATCCTGCATAATACCTCTAAACACCTCTTCTTTTCAAAGCAGCACAGAGGTGTTCCTGTTAAATCATAATGCACATAATATTTTCTTGGTAACAGTAGTAGAAGGACACAAAACAAATTAGATATAGATTAATTCTGAGTCTCAGAGACTGACTTTTCCCTTTTTCTTTTAATTAGTCTATTTGTCTGCTTTTACCCAGTACACTGTTTTGATTAGTATAGTTGTGGAATATACATTAAAATCAGGAAGTGTGATGTCTCTAACATTTGTTCTTGTTCAATATTGCTTTGACTATTGGGGTCTTTTGTGGTTTCACACAAATTTCAAAATTGTGTTTTCTATTTCTGCAAAGAATACCATTGGGATTTTGATAGGAATTGTACTGAATCTGTAGATCACTACCTGTAGTTTGGACATTCTTGAAATACTGTCTTCCAATCCATGAACACAAGATGTCTTCTCATTTATTTGTTTTTTTTTTTTTAATTTCTTTCATCAATGATTTAAAATTTTAATGTACAAATATTTTACCTCTTTGGTTATGTTTATTCCTAAATATTTTATCCTTTTTGATGCTCTTCATTTCTTAATTTCTTCTTTGGATAATTCATTCTTTGTGTAAAAATGTGTAATAGATTTTTGTATGTCAGTTTCATATCTTTCAACTTTACTGTATTTTAACAAATTTTTTGTTGAGTCTTTAGGATTTTCTACATATTTGACCATGTCATCTACAGATAGATCATTTTACTTCTTCCTTTCTGATTGGAATGCCTCATTTCTTTTTGTCTAATTACTCTGGCTAGGGCTTCTAGTACTATGTTGACAAGAAGTTGTTAGAGTGCGATTCCTTGCTATGTACCACTTCTTAAGGGTAAAACTTTCAGGTTTTTTTTCCCCCATTGATAATGATGTTACCTATGAATTTTTTTATACATGGTCTTTATTGTTTTGAGTCAGTTTCCTTCTACCCTATTTTGTGGAGAGTTTTAATTATGAATGGATGTTAGACTATGTCAGAAAACTTTCAGTTCATTTATGATCATGTGGTTTTAAAATTTCATTTTGTAAAGGTGTTTTATTACATTGATTCATGTATGTTGAACCCTCCTTTCAGCCCTGGGATAAGTCCCATTTGATCTTGGTATATGATTATTTTAATGTGCTACTGAATTGCTACCTCATTTTTACCAGTTACTTCTGCAAAGACCCTATTTCCAAATAAGAGCACATTTTTATTTTTGGGTGGCCATGAATTCTGGGAGACTCTAGTCAACCCCGTATATAATCCAAGACATTTTCTGATTCTACTGATACCAGGATTGTTTGGGTGAGACCCTCCTCCTCTTTATGAGCTTTGTGTCACAGTATGTGACTTTATACTACCTGATTTTTAAAAAATATATATGTGACCTGCTGGATTTAGATCATTATGACTTAAGCAAAACTACTTCTTTAGTTGATGCTAATTTATTGATCATGGAAACTATATTCTTATGATTTCAATCAATCCTACCTGTTTGTTTGGATTTATTATTGTCTATTTTATTTTAAAATATAGTTAAATGTGTTTCTAAAGCTAAAGCTCCTATATGTCAGCAGATTTTTTTTCCTTGTTTCTTTTTCTGATTTGATGATATATATGCCTTTATAAATCTAACATTTTAAACGTTATATCCTTCTTTGTAATGGCAGATATTCCAATTACTTACATAGCTCACTAGATAATAGACACTGTGATGTCCAACATTCTGTACTTTCTGAATAAATAGGAAATGTTAAAGCTTATTACAAAGTGAGGTAAAGAACTAGCTCATGTCTGTTTTTTAGGCAAATGACAAGATGTCAATGAGTGGTAGGATATAATGATCTTAACATATGTTTGTCTTCCTGGTATATATGAACACTAGTTTCATTTTATATCTTGCTTTGGAGTGATTTGGGTGTTTTAAATGTTAAGAAGTCACAGATATAAGTATGAACTGAGCAATATTAGTTTATACATTAAAACATAATTTTATATGTAAGTTTGTGCATATTTATTAGTAAATAAATCCAAGTTTCTATGATCATCCAGTTTAAATTGTGACTAAAGACTTTTGTGGTTAGGCGGATATGAGAAGAGGATATAACAAACTAGAGGCAAGGGGGAAGAGGGGAAGATACAAAGATTTGCTATACAAACTCCTGAAAATGTCCATAGCTAGCATAGAAATCAAGAGATACTCACTAGGCCCACTGAACGAGGTAAGTGGGATCATCGTGTTGCCAGTGCCTGAATATGACTTGATGTCCTTTAATATCTCCCCTAGATAAGTAGCAATTGAATGATGGGCATAAGCATCTCATTATGATTAAAGACTAGAATAAAATATGTAACCTACATATTTATTTTTCTTAACTAAAGGAAAATATGTCCCTCTGATAAAATAGAATATCTTAACATGTGTAGCAAAAGAGTGTGGGAGCAGTAGAGAATCTAAAATCCATATGCTTTAAATTATTACCATGTGCTGGCAGTTATAAACAATGTCATTTATAATATACTACCTGACTTCTAATCCATCTCTCCTCCTGTCCCCTGCACCACTGCCAAGAAGTACTCCTCATGAAACATCCATTGCTTCTTTACTTGAGGGGATCTGCTGTCTTTTGAATCTCCCTTCGTAGTAAGTAAGTTCTTTATGTAGAGGAGGCAAGGACATAGGGCAAAGAGGTGGGAGGTAGGGGATTGATTAGATGGGGTAAGGGGAGAAAGAGGAAATGGAAGACTTACTGTATTTTGTGTTTGACTGCTAATCTATACATTTGCTTCTGAATTAGGATCTCTAGTGTAAAAAAAAAAAGGTTCTTAATGTTAGTGGGTCAGGAAGAAATCTAGCACTAGAACCTATTATTGACAATAAATTGTCTCTTTGTTTTTAGATATTTTGAGTAAATAATTAGAAGTAGATGTATTGAGTTTATTGGCTAACAACCCAATGTCCACCTTGGCTTTCCTCACATTCCTTCCACCCTTCTCTCTTTTTTTTCTTCCACTAGTGTTCATTTGATGACTATGTGTACTGTCTAGGTTCTAGTTGCATACTATTAAGCAAAACAGGTACTATTCTAATTCACATTGTGTTTACAATCTGGAAACAATGTTCTACTTAGGGAGGCATTAATTTGCAGCAATTAAAACCTTGTCAGAATAGAAAATTTAAGAAGTAAAAGGTATGTAATTGTTTGAAAATATAGGACATAAAATAAATGAATAAATGTGATTACAGACATTTTAGTGTTATATATATTTGCTTGAACCAGGCCCCAGATAATAGATAATACTTATTTAAGTGCATTTAAGTGATTGTAACTTGTTTTGAAAATTTAAAAATGCAAGTAACTAGCAATGTCTGACATAGAATATGAAAATGTACTATAAGAATACGTCTGACATTAAAATGCTAGCAACATTCAATACTACTAATTTATAGTAATAATGAGACCTGCAAGGACATAAAGTTATAGTAAAAATAAAAGTGATATAGCCAAACTGAAGGCAATGAGTGTCTTAAAAAGACTTTTCACTGGATATCAAAATGCTGAGTCAGCCAATATCATACTTCAGGAAGCAAAAAACAAAACAACAAAAACACAAACAAAACATAACAAATTGCTCTTCAAAGCGTCCAAACATGTTGTTCCAGGGACTGAAATTTGAGAGTCAAGAGAAACTCCATAGTGGAGCCACACTCTCAATGATGCCAGAAAGGAGTAAAATAAAACTTTAAATAATAAGAAATTTATTGCATTTCTTATTTTAAATTTTATTTATTGTAGTAAGAACAATTAACCTGAAATTTATCTTAACAAAATTTTAAGTGTACAATATAATATTAACTGTAAGCACAATGTCGTAACAGCAGATCTCTAGAATTTATTGGTGTTGCGTAACTGGTATTTTATATCTGTTGAATAGTAACTCCTCATTCCCCACTCCAGCCTCTGGTAACCACCATTCTACTCTCTGCTTCTACAAGTAAGACAACATATAAGTGGAATAATATAGTATTTGTCATTCTTTTTTTTTTTTTAAAGATTTTATTTATTTATTCGACAGAGATAGAGACAGCCAGAGAGAGAGGGAACACAAGCAGGGGGAGTGGGAGAGGAAGAAGCAGGCTTATAGCGGAGGAGCCTGATGTGGGGCTCGATCCCAGAACTCCGGGATCACGCCCTGAGCTGAAGGCAGACGTTTAACCGCTGTGCCACCCAGGCGCCCCATGTATTTGTCATTCTTATTTCACATATCATAATGTCCTCCATATTCATCCATGTCATTGTATATTGGAGAGTTTCTTTTTTAGAGCTGCATAGCATTCTCTCTTATGTATATACTACATTTTCTTCACCCATCCGTTCATTGATGGACGTTTAATGAACAGCCTTCCTGTGATGGAGGTTTTTTCTCCACCTGGTTATTGAGAATAATGCTGCAGTGTACATGGGAGTGAAGATACTGATTTTAATTTTTTTGGATAAATACCCAGAAGTGCGATTGCTATATCATATCATAGTTCTATTTTTAATTTTTTGAGGAACCTCCATACTGTTTTCCACAGTGGCTACATCACTCTACATTCTCAACAACAGTGTATAGAAGTTCCAATTTCTTCACATCCTTACCAACACTTGCTATATTTATTTTGATAATGTCCATCCTGACAGGTATGATGTGATAAATCATTGTGGTTTTGATTGGCATTTTTCTGATGAGTAGTGATGCCCAGTATCTTCTCATATATCTGTTAGCCATTTGAAATGCGTTTTCAAGTCCTCTGTTCATTTTTAATCAGGTTATTTTTTATTTTGATACTGAATTGTATGAGTTCCTTAAATATTTTAGATAATAAATCAACTCAAAATGGATTAAATACTTAAATGTAAGACCTGAAATTATAAATATCCTAGAAGGAAACATAGGGAAAAATCTTCATGACTTTGACTTTGGCAGTGATTTTTTGACTGCGACACCAAAAGCATAGGCCACTGCATTTCTTCTTAAATCACAATTAGAAAATTCCAATTATAGGACTACAGTTGTTTTCAGGAAACATGACAGATAATATTTGATATGCTATTCTATTGATATTATTACTGTCCATTGATGTTATTCAAATATATTATGTGATTTATAATGAAGAAATTATGATACCCAGTACTGTAAATTGACAAAAAAGGAAGGTCAGTATCAAATCTGTCAGAATCTAATTTTGAAATAAATAATAACAGATATAAATTGATGAGCTAAATATTAAACTCACCATATTCTGTACAGTAGAGATCACATCATGATCAAGTATAAATATTGATAATCCTATCAGATACAATTATATGGATTATTTTCAATTTTCTCAGTGATATTTGTTGGCTAAGCGATCAGTTATTTTGTCTCCAGACATCTATTAATGCTAATTTAAGTTCCTTCAAAATACTGACCAAAAAAAAAAAGGCACAGGCATTCTGTGACTTTCAGGATATAACAATGTAAATAGAATTGAACACTGAATGTTTGTATTGTAACCATATTGTATTAACCAGCTTTGTTTCGTTAACAAATCAATCAAAATCTCAGTGTATCACAAAAGAACATTTATTTCCAAATTACATTACCCGTCAGTGGTTGAAGATGAGTTGAACTTGCTCCATATTTTTGTTTCCTTCTGATGCAGACACTGGAGACTAAGCTATTTTGGGAAGATGTTCTTGACACCATGTGAAAAGAGCAAGTCAGAAACATGGGTTCCTTTTAAAGTCTCAGCTCAAAATTCATACATTGTCACTTCTGCTCACGTTGATTCATGAATGTCACATGATCAGACCTGAAGCTGAGGTGAGGAAGTATTCTCTGCCTGCATAAGACAGTGGGAGGGGGCGCTTGATCTGCTAACAGGGAAGGAATGTATTAATGGGAATAATAATAGAATAAATCAGGGATGCCTGGGTGGCTCAGTCAGTTAAGTGTCTGCCTTCGGCTCAGGTCATGATCCCAGGGTCCTGGGATTGAGTCCCGCATCACGCTCCTTGCTCAGCAGGGAGCCTGCTTCTCCCTCTGCCTGCCACTCCTCCTGCTTGTGCGCTTGCTCTCTCTGACAAATTAATATAATCATACATGTGTTTTTAATTTTCCTTTCCCATTAGAGTATGAAGTCTTTGAAAACAGGAATGACCATCAACCATCTTAATACCCTATTTTCATAGTGTTTTTTGAAATATATGTGCATAGGAGATATTTATAAGTTAAATTGAAAGCATAAATCTGCCATAGGATCAATCTCTGCCTAATTCTGTTGTTGTTATTACTATTTCTACTTACCTTTCGATATTGAACATAAAGAAAAAAAGAAAGAGAAAGCAACCAGAGCCTGATGCTCTCGGACAATTTGGTCATTTTTCAAAACAATATAAGACCATATATTCAAAACTGATGGGCACAATAATGTTCTCTCCATAATATTCTCTCCATGTGAGCAGAAAGGTGAGCATTTTTAGGGGTGCAATTTCTAAAAGCTCTACATCCTATTGCCAGAGTTTAGAGGGACATTCAAAAATTGAAATTAGGGGTTCTTAGTGGTCCCAGGGGGTAAAAATTGCTGTAATTGAGATTCACACTGAGAATATAAAGAACATTAAAATGCCATTAACTTCAAATACTCGTACTCTGATAATACATTAAATCTAATTATTATGACATTATAGAAATATGTAGTATCCAAATGTTCTTTAAGCTATTTACAAAAGTGAATATAAAAGTGTATTTGGCATCAGAGAACATGTTAACTTAATTGTAGGGGAAAAAAACGCCACTGACTCCATGTAGAGAAAATTCAGCACAAAGTATATTTGGATCTATGTCCACTTTTCTTATGAATAGCATAGTGAATTCAATTCATTGAAAGTGAATGACTTTCAAATGGACTGGTTTCACAGGATTAAAAACTGGACTAGAAGCAAGAAATGACATAAAATAGTATACCTCACTTATTGGTTTTCTTTTCTTCAATATTTTATCATTTTTTCTTCTTTCTTTATAAATTTTCTTTTGACTGGCATTGCTTTGATATCCTGAACAGACAACAGCTGCCAAATTTGCCAAAGGTGAAATTTTTCTGCCAATTGAGGTTTTAATGTTTAGTTTTTGTGTTAGCATTGTTAAAGTCACTAAATGGTTTTCTAACAAATCACACCAGTGGACTATAGTTGACTTACCCTGAAAAACAATCTGCCTGAGCAAAGATTTCTCTGGTTTCATATAATAACTTGAAACATGTAGGCAGTTTAAAGGTAAATATGTTATGATCATGCTTAAAACTAGATGCAAAGTGTAAAACTAAATATTTAACTGCGTAAAACCCAATCAACGAGAAGGTACTCACACTTGTGCACTCTCTCTTTCAGTCTTTCTGTGAAGAGCCCAACTATCACTGAGTGAAAGGAATATCCCCTAATACTTGTGCAAGTGTTGTTACTTTCTTGTGTACATGTTAAAGAGAGACTACTTTAGAAGCAAACAAAAAAGTAGAGCTGTGTCCACTATAAACATGTAAACACTGTCCATTTGTAAACATGAGCTGATGGGATCTCCCCAAATTATCATCAGACTTACAATATAAAATTGCTCATTCATATTTCCTATCCAGAAATTGCTAAAACCTCATTGTCCCTATAACATGTATTAGCAAAAGAATTTTTTTAAATTGTTTTACCATTCAAAAAGCTTGATTTTTCACCATTTGTACAGATCAGTGGAATAAAAATTGAATTATAAGTTAATATAAATATGAATGCATATTTGCTATTTAAATAGGATAGTTCTGGATTTCATTTTATTTTTTATTTTAATTCTGGCGTAGTTAACATATAATATTAGTTTCAGGTGTACAATATAATGATTCAGTTCCATCAAGTGCTCATCAAGATGAGTGTACTCATAATCCCCTTCACCTATTTCATCCATCCACCCCACCCATCTCCCCTCTGGTAACTATTTTTATTTTCTATAGTTAGGAGTCTGTATTTTGGTTCATTTCTCTTTTTCCTTTGTTTCTTAAATTTTATATGAGTGGAATTATATGGTATTTGTCTTTCTCTGACTGGCTTATTTTGCTTACCATTATACTTTAAATCCCTCCATGTTGTTGCAAGTAGAAAGATTTCATTCTTTTTTATAGCTGAATAGTATTGCATTATATATACATACCACTTCTTTGCTCATCTATTGATGGACACTTAGGCTGCTTCAGCTATTATAAATAATGTTGCAATAAACACAGGGGTGCATATATCCCTTTGAATTAGTGTTTTTGTATTCTTTGGGTAAATACCCAGTAGTGTGATCACTGGATCATATGGTAGTTCTATTTTTATTTTTTTGAGGAACCTCCATACTGGCTTCCACAGTGTCTACACCAGTTTGCACTCCCACCAGCAGTGCACAAGGGTTCCTTTTTCTACAATCCTCGTCAACATTTGTGAGTTTTTCATTTTAGCTATTGTGAAAAGTGTGAGGTGATACTTCATTGTGGTTTTGATTTTCATTTCCCTGATGATGAGTGATGTTGAGCACCTTTTCATGTGCCGTCTGTATGTCTTTGAAGAAATGTCTTTATGTTTTTGCCCATGTTTTAATTGGATTATTTGTTTTTTTGTGTGTTGAGTTGTGTACATTCTTTATATATTTTTGGATACTAAGCTTTTATCAGATATGCCATTTGCAAATATCTTCTCCCATAGTTTGTCTTTCAGTTTTCTGGATTGTTTCCTTTCCTGCGAAGAAACTTTTTACTTTGATATAGTCCCAAAAGTTTATTTTTGCTTTTGTTCCCCTTGCCTCAGGGGACATGTCTAGAAAGATATTGCTATAGCTAATGTCAGAGAACTTACTGCCTGTGTTCTAGGATATTTCTGGCTTCAGATCTCATATTTCGGTCTTTAATCCACTTTGAGTTTATATTTGTGTATGCTGTAAGAAGGTGGTCCAGTTTCATTCTTTTGCACATAGCTGTCTACATTTGCCAACAAAATTTGTTGAAGAAACTGTATTTTCCATTGTATATTCTTTCCTCCTCTGTCAAAGGTTAAATGACAACATGATTGCGGGTTTATTTATGGGCTTTCTATTCTGTTCCACTGTGTCTATTTTTGTCCCAGTACCATACTGTTCAGATTGCTACAGCTTTGTAATATACCTTGAAGTCTAGAATTGTGATACCTCCAATTTCATTTTCCTTGTTCAAGATTGCTTTGGCTATTCAGGGTCTTTCCTGGTTCCATACAAGCTTTAGGATTATTTGTTCTAGTTCTGTGAAAAATACTGTTGGAATTTTTGATAGGCATTGCATTGAATCTGTAGATTGCATTCAGTAGTATGGACATCTTACCATATTCTTCTAATCTATGAGCATGGAATATCTTTCCATTTGTGTTGTCTTCAATTTCTTTTATTGATGTCTTATACTTTTCAGAGTAGAGATCTTTCACCTCCTCCATTAAGTTTATTCCTACATATTTTATGATTTTTTGGTGCAATTCTAAATGGGATTGTTTTCTTAATTTCTCTTTCTGCTGCTTCACTATTAGTGTATAGAAATGCACTGTAGATTGATTTTGTATCCTGTGACCTTAGTGAATTCACTTGTCAGTTCTAGTAGTTGTTTGGTGGAGTCTTTAGAGTTTTCTATATATCACATCATATCATCTGCAAAGTGACAGTTTTACTTCTTCCTTACTAATGTGGATGCCTTTCATACCCTTTTCTTGTCTACTTGCTGTGACCAGGACTTCCTGTACTATGTTGAATAAAAGTGGGGAGGGTGGACATCCTTGTCTTGTTCCTGACCTTAGGGTAAAAGCTCTCAGTTTTAGCCTATTGAGTATGGTATTAGCTGTGGGTTTTTCATATATGACCTTTATTACATCGAGGTATATGCTCTTTAAACCTACTTTGTTGAGGGTTTTTATCATGAATGGATGTTGTACTTAATCGAATAGTCTTTCTGCATCTACTGAAATGATTATAGGATTTTTTCCTTTCTCTTATTGATTTAATGTATTACGATAATTGATTTGAGAATATTGAACCACTCTTGCATCCCAGGAATAAATCCCACTCATTTGTGGTGATTGATACATTTTTTTAAATTGCTGGTTTCAATTCATTAATATTTTATTGAGGATTTGTGCATCTATGTTTATCAGAGATACTGGCATGTAGTTTCATTTTGTGGTAACTTTATCTGGTTTTGATATCAGGGTAATGCTGGTCTCAGAATGAATAGGGAAGTTTTCCTTCCTCTTCTATTTTTCTGGAATAGTTAGAGAAGAATGGGAATTAAGTCTTTAAATGTTTGGTAGAATTCATCTGTGAAGCCATCTGGTCCTGGATTTTTGTTTGTTTGGAGTTTTTTTTTATTACTGATACAACTTAATTGTCTGTTCAAATTGTCTGTTTCATCCTACTTCAGTTTTGGTAGGTTGTGTGTTTCTAGGAATTTGTCCCTTTCTTCTATGTTGTCCATTTTTTGGCATGTAATTTTTCCACAATATTCTCTTACAACCCTTTGTATTTCTGTGGAATTATTTCTCCTCTGATTTTATTTGAGTCCTCCCTCTCTCTCATGAGTCTGGCTAGGTTTATTAATTTTGTTGATCTTTTCAAAGAAGTAGCTCCTGGTTTCATTGATCTGTTCTATTTTTTGTTTCCATTTTGTGTATTTCTGCTCTAATCTTTATTCTTTCCTTCCTTTACTGGTTTGGTGTTTTGTTCTTTCTTTAGCTACTTTAGGTATAAGGTTAAGTTGTTTGAGGGTGTTTTTGTTGCTTCATGAGGTAGGCCTATATTGCTATAAATTTCCCTCTTAGAACTGCTTTTTCTGCACCCCAAAGATTTTGGAACAATTTTCTCTTTGATTTTCTACTTGACCCATTTATTGTTTAGTAGCATGTTATTTAACCTCCATGTATTTGTGTTCTTTTTAGATTTATTCTTATGGTTAATTTCTGGTTTCGTAGTGTTAGGGTCAGAAAAGATGCATGGTATGAATTCCATCTTCTTTAATTTGTTGAGACTTGTTTTGTGGCCTATCATGTGATCTGTTCTGGAGAATGTGTGTTCTGGTGTTTTAGGATGGAATGTTCTGAAATATATCTGTTAGATCCATCTGATCCAATGGGTCATTCAAACCCTTGTTTCTTAGTGTATTTTCTGTTTGAATGACCTATGCATTGATGTAAGTGGGGTGTTGAAGTCCCCTACTATTATCATGTTACTATTGATTAATCCTTTGTTTGTTAATAGTTTCTTTGTGTATGTGGGTGCTCCCATGTTTGGTACATAAATAGTTATCATTGTTATATCTTCTTGCTGGGTTGTTCCACTCATGATTTTGTAGTGTCCTCTTGTTACAGTCTGTTTTAAAGGCTGTTTTATCTGATATATGTATTGCTACCACAGCTTTCTTTGCTCTTCCATTTGCATGGTAAATCCTTCTCTTCAGTTTCAATCTACTTACTGACATTCTGTTACTTGTTTTATAGTTCTTTTTGTAGTTCTTCTCTGTTCCTTTCTTTCTTATTCTCCTTGCAGTCAACTGGCTTTCTTTAGTGATATGCAAAAGACAGAAAGAAATCCAAGTATATCTATTACTGGTTTTTGATTTGTGGTTACCATTAGCTTTATATTTAACATATTATGCATATATCTGTATATTAATTTGATGGGTGCTTAAGTTTGAACCCATTCTAAATGCACTAAGTTTTTTTACTCCTTTACTCCCCACACTGTAGGTATATGGTGTCTTCCTTTACATCATTTTACTTTGTGAATCCTTTGATTTTTTATAGATATACTTAATGTTACCGGTTTTGTGCTTCCTACTTTTCTTACCCCTACTTATGGTCTTTCCTTTCCATTCGAAGTGTCCCCTTTTGTTTCTTGTAGGGCTGATTTAATGGTCATGAATTCCATTAACTTTTGTTTGGGAACTCTTTATCTCTCCTTTATACTGAATGATAGCCTTACTGGATGGAGTATTCTTGGCTGCAGATTTTTTCTCTTTCAGCACATTGAATATATCCTACGCCTCAGGCCTGCAAAATTTCTGCTGATAATCGGAAAAAAAATCAGCTTATAGTCTTACGGGGTTTCCCTTGTATATAACTATCTTCCTTTTTCTTTCTAGTTTTAAATTTTTCTCTTCATCACCGTATCATGCCATTTTAATTACTATATATATTGGTGTGAACTTGCTTGGGTTGATTTTGTTGGGGGATCTCTGTGATTCTTGGGTCTGAACTTCTGTTTCCTTTTCCAGATTTGGGAAGTTTTCAGCTATTATTTCTTCAAATAAATTTTTCCCCTTTCTCTCTCTTTTTCTGGGATCCCTGTAATGTTAATGTTATTATGCTTGATTGTGTATGAGACTTCCTGTAATTGATTCTCATATTATTCTTTTTTCTTTTTCCTGTTCAGTTTGATTTCTTTCTATTACTCTGTCCTCCAGGTCCTGATCCATTCTTCTGCTTCCTCTAGTCTACTATTTATTCCCTCCACTGTATTTTTAATTTCAGTTATTGAGTTCTTTACTTAGGCTTGTTTCTTTTTTATATTTTTTTGTCTTTTTGTTGACAGTCTCACTGAGATCCCCCATTCTTTTTTTTCAAGGCCAGTGAGTTTCTTTACAACCATTACTTTAAATTCTCTATCATCAGGCATATTACTTATTTCCATTTTGTTTATCTCTCTTGCTGTGATTTTTGTCTTTTTCTCTCATTTGGGACATATCCCTATGTCTCCTCATTTTGTCTTACTCTTTGTGTCTGTTTCCATGTGTTAGGAAAGTCAGCTACATCTTCTGCTCTTGAAAGTAGTGGCCTTATGAAGAAGAGTTCATGTTATGCCCTACAGTGCGATGTCCCCTATTCACCAGAACCTGGCACTTCATGAATATCTCTAAGGTGTGTTGTGTGCCCCTTACTGTTGTGGCTGAAATGTGTTTGCCTTAAGTCCTGTCATGTGCAATAACTCTCTACCTGTTGTGGGCAGGATTTCATCCTTCTATTGTTAATGGGCTAATCTAGAGCCCCCTTGGGCTTGAGGTGGGACAGACCAGGTGATTAGTATAGAACTGCAAGGTGTTTTCCCTGTGTTGTCTCCTGAGAAACTTATCATTGGAGGGCAGGGCCTGTAGTCATATAGATGTCTGCCACCAGCCTACTGCTGGGCCACTGTCAAATGCTGCATGAGCTTATCTTCCTTTCTCCCCAGAATTGGAGTCACTACAGAATGGTGCTGGCTCTTGTTGGGGCTGCTTGCACACTGCCATGCTTGTGGAACCACTCTGAATGGACTTCTGCCAAAGGCAGGTTGTATGGGGAAGTCAGCAGGTGAGGGCAGGTTTAGGGTACATAGTGTTAGCAAGGTTTGTGCTATTCTGCTTCTGGGAGGGGAACAGCTTTGGAGAATTTCTGCTGAGGGAGAATTTGGAGAGGGAGGGTCCACAGAAGAACATATGGACAGGGCACACTGTTAGCAAGCTAGGTTGAGACTGTTCATACTGGTTCCCACATGTGGTCATGTATGTAGGCTTGGGGGTGTGGGAAGGCAATGGCACCCATCCACTCTTTTGTTCTTGGAGAAGTGTCTTGAAGATCCCTGCCCCTCCAGCATAAGTTCTGAGATTAGGATGTAAACCTCCATCCCTAGGAATGTATATGCCAGGCATTTTTCAGACTGCTGCTTCTAAGCTGTATCTCAGAGAGGTCATTTGTTTTGCTATCTATCTCTTTAAGGGCCAGAACTCCATTTCCTATCACCCTTGGGTTCTTCCTAAGCCTAGCCTGCAGAGTTTTAAAATTTTAGGTGTTAGGCCCCACTGATTTTAAGAACTCACAAAGTTGAGACCCTCTGTTTTTCAAGCCAGTGTTTCCCAGTGTGAGTCCCCCGTACCTGGGGTGCATAGGATGGGCTGTCTTCCTCTCTGTGCCTGCAGTGTCCCTCCCTCCCACAGCCAGTCTCACAGGTCAGTTTGGTTCCTAACCATGTTTCCAGCCTTCCTACCTTTTCAATGTGGCCTCTTCCCTACATTTAACTGTTGGGAACTCAGTTCTGCCAGTCTTGGGTGGGTCATTTCATGGGTTATTTACACTGATGTGGGTATTATCTTGGTGTATCCATGGGATGTGGTAAACTTAAGTTCCTCCTACTCAGCCATCTTTCCCAGAATTCTGCTAAACAGGATATTTTTGAAATAAAGTGTTTTAAAAAATGAAACGACAAATGAATCAATGTACTTATTTTTGTCACTTTCAACTTGTATAATATTGATAACAGTAATTGGATATTATAAGCCAACATACTCTGTAGATTTTCAACAATTGATCAATTTTCCTTCCTCTCCCTTCCCAACTACTCTAGGAAGATACAGCTTCTCTTAAACTGGTATTGCATTCATTATATTACAGGCATACCTTGGAGATACTGTGGGTTTGGTTCCAGACTGCTACAGTAATGTGAGTCAAATGAATTTTTTGGTTTTTCATTGCATAGAAAAGTTATGTTTACATTATACTGCAGTCTGTTAAATGTGCAATAGTATTATGTAAAAAAAAACCACGATGTACTTACCTTAATTTTTTTTGGTAAAGTAACCATTATCTGATCTTTCACCAAGTCATAATAACAGATCAGCATAACAAATATAATAATGAAAAAGTTTGAGATATTGTGAGAATTACCAAATTGTGACACAGAAAATGAAGTGAGCAAATGCTATTGGAAAAATGACACTGATAGACTTCTTCAATGCAGGGTTGCCACAAACCTTCAATATGTAAAAAATGGAATATCTGTGAAGCACGATAAAATGAAGCTTAATAAAATGAGGTATGACTGTATATGACTATTGTGTTCACATTTATCTTCCCTTTAAAACAGGATGTTTGTCTCTTTTTTGTTGAGGTTGATACTATAACCTTGAAGAAAATATGAACACAAACATATACTAGCTACACATGGTGCACACACAAAAATGTGTGTGTATAAATTCAGATATTAAATAACATATTTGTATAATAAAACTAGCAGCAAAAGAGTTTGGACCATGATGGACCCCTGTCTCAATAAATATTCTCTGAGAAAAAAAATTCAATCCTTTATACAACTAAATAGTCACCTACTCTTTCTATATTAAAATACACAAATTACAGAAATAAAAAAATTTCTTGTACTGTTTTTCCTCTGTGCCTTAGGCTTGATAGTGAGTAGATAACAATAGGTACAGGTAAAGTATATAAGTGATGAGTTGGTATTTTAACTGTCTCTACAATATGGAAAATAATCCAGAAAGGATAAAGAGAATACTCAAACTACAGCAAGTCTGAGATGCTATAAAATATAAAATGATAGCTCACTTTTAGCTAAGTTATTCTATTATAGATTGTCTGACATTATGTGTTTAGAATAGAAAAGCATGGTAAGCTATTTTATTTTCCTGACATACAGCTAATGCAATAATATTCAAAAGCAGCGTATTTGACACTAAGCATCACATAAGATGGTTACAAAATAAGAATATGCTATTAACTATTAATTTTATAAAGAAATAAACATGCAAGAGGCAATTTTTTTTGTCATCCGAAAATATAACCCAATCTGTTTTGTCCATATTCTGATCCTTAAGATTCTCTTCTGTACCCCCTCCTCCCAACCAACTATAAGTTAAGTAGATATAAATGGCATTTAAACTAGAAAAGATCAGGTGCTTACTTTACTTGGATGAAAAGCGGGTTATATATTGCACATGAGATTTATATATTTCTTAGAATCTTGGGTTTGATGGGCTAGAAAAAGCATATTATTTCTCAATTTTATACTTTAGGTGCAGACCACCTCATGTTTTTGCCTCAGTAACATTTACAAGCATGTCATACCATTCCTTTCAAGAATCCATAAAAACCACTGTCCTTTAAGAATTTTATCTTTTTTTTTTTTTTTAAGTAGGCTCTTTTCTCAGATTTTGAAACATCCCTCTGCACAGCATGGGGAACACAAATAACTTTGGCTTTAAAACCACTAAACCCCATGTGTGCGCAATGCAATGCACAATGTAGCCATTTATTTTATGACATTTGTAAGTGAACATTATATGATGCTATCTCCAAATAGGGGAGTTTATAGAGCTGATGAGAAAGTAGAATGCAGACAGTTGGTAAACTGCCAATTAAAAGAAACCAAAATATATAGAAAATGAAAGACTCCAAGAGAGAATAATGATGACATGGATGAAAATAAATGCAGTACCATGTAATGTTTCAGATGTATGATTTTAAATGAATGTAGGATCTCCTCTCACCCTTTATATTTTAAAGGTGGGTTAATTCTTTTAAATGAAAGTTTCAAAAATATTTTAAATCTGTATTCAAATATTCATGTTAGTATTTGAGTTAGGAATAAAGTAAAATGGGCAATAATATGAAGGTTTGTTATAGTGTCCCTTTTTTCTTCCTCAGTTGTATATTTTGTTCAGTGTGCTGGACGTTAGCATATCTGGTTGCTAATTTGAAAATTTTTGTGTAATGTTTCTCTTTCTTGAATAAATTATTATAAAACATTATTTGCTAGTAGGAAATTTGCTAGTAGGAAATTCTCCTTATTTGTATTTTAAACACATCTTTAACCTCTGCAACTCTTTTTTTTTCTTATAATCTCAAGCTGGAGCTGGGAATTTATAAAATTGTAGCTCATTAATATTAGGTGAAGGTTAATAAAAAAAAGGATCTATTTGGTCACGCTTCATCTGGTGTATCATGATACAAAAGTAGCATCATAATCACACATCATAGAATAGTGATGTTTAAATATGAACAATTTATCTGGTGATGTAGCATTTGTAGTCACCTATCACTACTATTTCTCTCCAACATAAATCATAACTTCCCCAATCCTCAAAATCTCTTGTTCCTAAGTACCATATTTACCTATTATTCCCTGATTGGCTTTTAAGAAATTTGATACCTTTGTTGCAAACTTTAATGCTTCCCTAATATAGTTATTATTTCCATATACTCACTTAGTCTTCTCCAAAGTGTCCTTTGGAAACTACCCTGTTCTCTTAAGTTCTTTTGGCAACTCAAACTTTTGCTGTTAGTGTCCCTCTACTTGCTAATACCAACTAAGTGCCTGCTTACTTCAGATGACACCATATTCAAAACCCCTTATTCCAAATAGGATATTCATATTCCCTTTCTGGGTGACTCACATGAAGGAGGTAAAATATGCTTCAATACCCTTGATTACTTTTTTTAAAAAAATCAGTGTTACCATATATTCATTGTTTAACTAAAAAGAACTCATGGTTGACCTCTACTGTAAATCAGTCCTGAGACCTACTTACGTTTTTGGAACACCTTCTTCTCAGCTATCAATTCTGGATAAAATTCTAATGAAATATAATTGTAAAGCAGTCTTACATAATACATGAGATTTAATTGAATTTATTATTTTGAATTTAAAAAATTCAAGACTTCTTTAAAGATTTTTTGGGAAAAAATAAATTGCCTGAATTTTATGAGTCTGGCTCAGGTTGAAAACTAACCTTATGAATAAATAGAAAATAATAAGTAGTTAGGTAGAAAATAGACAAGGTAAGATAGCTGTTTATAGTAGAAGTGCTTGAGATTCTGATTTTCAATTTAGATTAAGCTATCCTTGTTAACCTTAACAGGAAAAAAAATCAGCAACTATATACACAGATTCACACAACAGACTAGGTGTAGAAGAGCTATCCCTGGTGGCCACAAATGATAGGACCTATATATTTAATATTTTCTTTAATGGGCATACTTTTTATCATGGACACTAAAATGGTATCATTAATTTGATAACAAATGGAGCTAAATTCAAATCACTTTGATACAGGGGAGGGGGAAGGATGGCAGAGGAGTAGGGGACCCTATTTCAACTGGTCCCCTGAATCGAGCTGGATATCTACCATACCATCCTGAACACCCACGAAATCAGCCTGAGATGTAAGAAGATACATCTGGATCTCTACAAACGAACGTCTCCGGCGCTGGGTCTCGAGGTATGAAGCGGGGAGCCGAGAGTCTGCGAGCAGATATCAGAAGATAAATGGAAGGGGAGGGAGCCGCCGTGCTTGGGCGCTGGGAAGGCAGAAGCCTCCCGTGATGGGGAGCGGTCGCACTAGCAGACTGGTAGCCCGGGGGGAAACCAGACTGAAACCTGGAGCTCGGGAGCATGCATGTGAACCAGGGGCGGCTGGGTGGTTTTAGAAGCACAAAGGGCAGAGACGTGCTGGCCCTGGGAGCGAGGACTGGGAGAGTGACTGTGGGGCGCACAACCCGGGCTGCTGCATGGTTTTTAGCAGCACCGACGGAAATGGAGTCAGTGTGGCCAGGAGAACTCAGTGAAGAGCAGACTGCAATCTCTCTGTTCTGAGACAGAGGTTTGGATACAGTCACTGCTGCTCTGACTCTCAGAAGAGACATAGAAAGCTGCCAGGGAAAGACACCAGCGAACAAAAGCCCCCCAAAACTGGTTCTCACTGTGCCCTTCCTCCCCCACAGGGGGCAGGACAACTCTGCCCAAACAGGGTTGCCTGAGTGAGTATCAGCTTGGCAGGCCCCTCCCCCAAAAGGCAGGCTGAAAGAATAAGAAGCCCACATCCCTAAGGTCCCTATAAAACAGGTGCATCTTACTTGGGCCTGGTCAATAATTTGAACTCTGTACATCCCCACAACCACACCTCATCAGAATGACAGTGAGGAGGAACCCCCAACAAAGAAAATAAACAGACACTGTAGCCTCTGCCACAGAACTAATGGATATGGATATAACCAAGATGTCAGAAATGGAATTCAGAGTAACAATTATCAAGATGATGTATGGGCTTATGAAAATATAGAATTTCTAAGGGCTGAAATGAGAATGAATATGGTGGAAACTAAAAATTCTATGAATGAAAGGCAGTCTAAATTGGAAGCTCTGCCAGGGTAAACGAGGCAGAAGAACAAATTAGTGAGTTAGAAGATGAGATGATAGAAAAGAAGGAAAGAGGGGTAACATGGGGGAAAAAAACTATCCAATCATGAAAAACTACGGGAGATTACTGACTCAATGAAACATTTCAATGTCAGAATTATCAGGATCCCTTAGAGGGTGGAGAGAGAGGTCTAGAAGAGATATTTGAACAAACTGTAGCTGAGAACATCCCTAATCTGGTGAAGGAAACAAGCATTTGTGTACAAGAAGCAGAGAAGGACCTCTCCCAAGATCAATGAGAACAGACCAACACTACATCACATAATAGTACAATTTGCAAATCTTAGATCCAAGGACACAATGTTGAAACCGGCAAGGAGGAAGAGATTCCTTACGTACAGAGGAAGGAACATCAGAATAATGTCAGACCTGTCCATAGAGACCTGGCAAGCCAGAAGGGCTGGCAAGACATATTCAGGGTACTAAATGAGAAGAACATGCAGCCAAGGATACTGTATCTGCAAGGCTGTCATTCAGAATGGATGGAGAGACAAGGAGCTTCCAAGACCAGTAGAAATTGAAAGAATATGTGACCACCAAGCCAGCCCTGCAAGAAATATTAAGGGGGGTTCTATTAAAGTAGAAAGACCCCAAGAGTGATACAGAACAGAAATTTACAGAGACAATCTATAGAAACAAGGACTTCACAGGCAACATGACATCATTAAAATCAACTCTCTCAGTAATCATTCTCAATGTGAATGGCTTAAATGCTCCCATAAAATTCCACAGGGTTGCAGACTGGATAAAAAGACATGACCCATCCATATGCTGTCTACAAGAGACTCACTTTGAACCTAAAGATACATCCAGACCAAAAGTGAAGGGATGGAGAATCATTTTTCATGCCAACAGACCTCCAAAGAAAGCTGGGGTAGCAATTCTTATATCGGACAAATTAGATTTTAAGCTAAAAACTATAGTAAGAGATACAGAAGGACCCTATATTATTCTTAAAGGGTGTAAGCAACAAGAGGTTATAACAATTATAAATATCTATGCCCCCAACATGGGAGCAACCAACTATGTAACACAACTGTTAACCAAAATAAAGAGTCATGTAGATAATAATACGTTAATAGTAGGGGACCTCAACACTCCACTCTCAGCAATAGACAGATCATCTAAGCAGAAAATCAACAAAGAAACAAGAGCTTTGAATGATACACTGGACCAGATGGACCCCGTAGTTATATACAGAACACTCCACCCTAAAACAGAATATGCATTATTTTCAAATGCACATGGAACTTTTTCCAGAATAGACTGGGTCACAAAACAGGTCTCAACTGATACCAAAAGACTTAGATTATTCTCTGCATATTCTCAGACCACAATGCTTTGAAACTGGAACTCAATCACAAGGAAAAATTTGGAAGAAACTCAAACACTTGGAAACTAAGAACCATCCTGCTCAAGAATGATTGGGTAAACCAGGAAATTAAAAATCAGTTTAAACAATTTTTAGAGACCAATGAGAATGAAAACACATTAGTCAAAAACCTATGGGACACTGAAAAGTGGTCCTAAGGAGGAAATACATAGCCATCCACGCCTCACTCAAAAGAACCGAAAAATCTAAAACCCAGTCCTTATACTCACACCTTGAAACAGCTAGAGATGGAACAAAAGAACAGGCCTAATCCACACATGAAAAGACAACTGATTGGTTAAGATTAGAACAACTAATGAATCATGGAGCCTTACATCGGAATCCGGGGATGTACTGTATGGTGACTAACATAATATAATAAAAAATCATAAAAAAAAATTAGAACAGAGATCAATGAAATAGAAACCAGAAATACAGTAGAGCAGATCAACAAAACTAGAAGCTGGTTCCTTGAAACAATAAGATCAATAAGCCACTGGCCAGACTTATTCAAAAGAATAGAGAAAGGACCCAAATTAATAAAATTACGGATGAAAGGGGAGTGATCATGACTAACACCAAGGAAATAGAAACAATCATTAGAAATCATTAATTATCAACAACTATATGCCCATAAATTAAGCAACCTGGAAGAAATGGTTGCCTTCCTGGAAACCTATAAACTACCAAGACTGAAACAAGAAGAACTTGACAACCTAAATAAACCAATAACCAGTGAAGAGTTTGAAGCAGTGATCAAAAACCTCCAAGAGTCCAGAGCCTGATGGATTCCCTGGGGAATTCTACCAAACATTCAAAGAAGAAATAATACCTATTCTCCTAAAGCTATTTCAAAAAATAGAAACAGAAGGAAAACTTCCAAACTCATTCTATGAGGCCAGCATTACCTTGATCACAAAACCAGGCAAAGACCCCATCAAGAAGAATTACAGACTAATATCCCTGATAAATATGGATGCCAAAATTCTCAACAAGATCCTAGTTAATAGGATCCAACAGTACATTAAAAGGATAATCTGTCACGACCAAGTAGGATTCATCCCTGGCATGCAAGGGTGGTTCAACATTCACAAATCAATCAGTGTGATAGAACACATTAATAAGAGAAGAGAAAGAATCATATGGTCCTCTCAATTGATGCAGAAAAAGCATTTGACAAAATACAGCATCTTTTCCTGATTAAAACCCTCCAGAGTGTAGGGATAGAGGGCACATTCCTCAATGTCATAAAAACCATCTATGAAAAGCCTACAGCGAGTATCATTCTCAATGGGGGAAAAGCTGAGAGCCTTTCTCTTAAGATCAGAAACACGACAAGGATGCCCACTCTTGCCATTATTGTTCAACATAGTTCTAGAAGTCCTAGCAACAACAATCAGAAAAGAAAAAAAGAATAAAAGGTATTCAAATTGGCAAAGAAGAAGTCAAACTCTCTCTCTTCGCAGATGACATGATACTTTATGTGGAAAACCCAAAAGACTCCACCCCCAAATTAGAACTCATACAACAATTCAGTAATGTGGCAGGATACAAAATCAACACAGAGAAATCAATTGCAGTTGTATTCACTAACAATGAGACTGAAGAAAGAGAAATTAGGGAATCGATTCCATTTACAAAGCACCAAAAACCATAAGATATCTTGGAATAAACGTAACCAGAGACATAAAGGATCTATACTCTAGAAACTATAGAACATTGATGAAAGACTTTGAAGAAGACACAAAAAGATGGAAAAATATTCCATGCTCATGGATCAGAAGAATTAACATAGTTAAAATGTCTATGCTACCCAGAGCAATCTACACTTTCAGTGCTGTCCCAATCAAAATACCAATGACATTTTTCAAAGTGCTGGGACAAACAGCCCTTACATTTGTGTGGAACCAGAAAAGGCGCCAAATCGCCAAGGAATTGTTGAAAAGGAAAAATAAAGCTGGGGGCATCACGTTGCCGGATTTCAAGCTATACTACAAAGCTGTGATCACAAAGACAGCATGGTACTGGCACAAAAACAGACACATAGACCAATGCAACAGAATTCAGACTCCAGAAATGGACCCTCAGCTCTTTGGGCAACTAATCTTTGACAATGCAGGAAAAAGCATCCAATGGAAAAAAGATAGTCTCTTCAATAAATGGTGCTGGGAAAATTGGACTGCTATATGCAAAAGAATGAAACTTGACCACTCTCTCACACCATACACAAAGATAAACTCCAAATGGATGAAAGACCTCAATGTGAGACAGGAATCCATCAAAATTCTAGAGGAGAACATAGGCAATAATCTCTCCACTATTAGCCACAGCAACTTCTTTCAAGACAGGTCTCCAAAGGCAAGGGAAACAAAAGAAAAAATGAACTTTTGGGACTTCATCGAGATAAAAAGCTAACAGTCAACAAAACTAAGAGGCAACCCATGGAATGGGAGAAGATATTTGCAAATGACACTAGGGATAAAAGACCTGTATCCAAGATCTATGAAGAACTTCTCAAATCCAATACCCAAGAAACAAATAATGAAAAAAAGGGCAGAAGATATGAACAGACACTTTTCCAATGAAGACATATGAATGGCTAACAGACACATGAAAAAATGTTCAACATCATTAGCCATCAGGGAAATTCAAATCAAAACCACATTGAGATACCACCTTACACCAGTAAGAATGGCAAAAATTGACAAGGCAAGAAACAACAAATGTTAGAGAGGATGTGGAGAAAGGGGATCCCTCTTACACTGTTGGTGGGAATGCAAGTTGGTGTATCCACTTTGGAAAACAGTGTGGAGGTTCCTCAAAAAATTAAAAATAGAGCTACCCTATGACCCAGCAATTGCATTACTGGGTATTTACCCCAAAGATATAGACGTAGCGAAGAGAAGGCCCATATGCACCCCAATGTTCATAGCAGCATTGTTCACAATAGCCAAACTGTGAAAGGAGCCAAGATGCCCTTCAGCAGACGAATGGATAGTGATGTGGTCCATATATACAATGTAATATTACTCAGCCATCAGAAAGAACGATTACCCAACATTTGTGTCAACATGGATGGGCCTGGAGGAGATTATGCTAAGTGAAATAAGTCAGGCGGAGAAGGATCATTACCATATGGATTCACTCATTTGTGGAACATAAGGAATAGCAGGGAGATCATTAGGAGAAGGAAGGGAAAAATGAAGAGGTGGGGGAGTAAACAGAGGGGGAAATGAACCACAAGATACTATGGACACCGGGAAACAAACTGAGGGTTTTAGACGAAGGGGGTGGAGGGATCCTGTGAAGGGTATTAAGGAGGGCACATATTGCATGGATTTCTGGGTGTTATACGCAAACAATGAATCATGGAACACTACATCAAAAACTAATGATATACTGTGTGGTAACATATCATAGTAAAAAAAAAATCCCTTTGATACAACTATTTTTTTTGTATTTTAAAATTAAATACATCAAAAGATTTAAAGATAATGGTGCTAATTTCTAGATTCAGGTGTATTTCTGGAAGTTTCTGAGGACATCCTTCGCCTTTATGAACAATACAAGATCTACGAGGTGATGCAGTCATCCTAGTAATGTTATTCTCCTTCAGTGCTACAGTCATCTATCTGAGGAAACATTCTATTTTTCCTGTTCATCCTTCCCTCCTCATCTTTGAAATAACCTAATTTTCAGGAAAATAGAGCTTTGGTAATCAGAAAAAATATCACTGTTTATAACATTCTTCTATTTGTATAAGCTTAAAGATACTTCTCAATTATGTAATTTGAGACATAAATTGAGGGAGATTAAAAAATGAGTGATAAGATGTGAGAATAATTAAACTTTTGCTTGTGGGTTGGCCCCACTTTTTCAGTGTGCTGTGATTATTAAGTTTAGACAAAACAGATAAACATAGGAGAAGGGAAGAAAAAATAAATAAAAAGCGAAAGGGAGGCAAACCATTAGAGACTCTTAACTGTATGAAACAAAGAGAGTTGTTGGAGGGGAGGTGGGTGGAGGGATGGGGTAACTGCGTGATGGGCATTATGGAGGGCACTTGGAATAATGAGCACTGGGTGTTATATGTAACTGATGAATCACTAAATTCTACCCCTGAAACTAAATGTTAACTAAATTGAATTTAAATAAAAAATTTAAGAAAAATTTGGAGACAATAGTAAATTAGAGGGAGATGTGACCTAAGTCAACTACATCAGTACAGCAATTCTACACAGAGACTCAAAATGAATCATTATTCCTACGCTGACGGTGGAGGTACCTGCATTTTCTCATCACATTTCCATTTGATAACGCCACCAACTACCAATTTATCGACTTCAGCTTAGGCTGTACTCTTGGATTTAGACCTAGGGGTGTACCTAAGTAACTAATTATTCTTGGAATTTCTGATCCTGTTTAAATATTTTGAGACCAATTGGCTGCTATTGCCTTTTCAGTTGTATTTCTTCCCACTTAAATTTAGGGAGCCAGTTGCCTCCTCACTTATATTCCCCATAGATTATTTAAATCAGCTGGTCATAATTATTCAAAATGTGAACGAGTTTCCATCTTGACTCCACATAGTCAAGACACACCAGGATCCCTTTGTTGAATTGTTTTCCCAACTATCACTGGGGTTCAATTAATATATGTAATTAATAGGAGAAAGGAATAAAAAAAATGCTCACAGATTTCTCTCAAAGTCTGGCTCTTTGCCTTCAAAGCAGGGTTGAGTGAGAAATATGGCAGTAAGCCCAACTGTCCTTCTTCCAAAATCAGCCACAATAGAATCTGCTGGATTGAAATAGAACATTAGGAGTTTAGTTTGGCACTCAGTACTTTCGGCCAGTTCTATATTTGTGACATGATTTACTGGGCCAGTCGCCCAAAGAAGCTCTGTGTCTGGCTGCCCAGTTTTGAAATACAGAGAAGAGTTCATGACCACCATGCTTTGTAAACCTACGTTTCTGAAAATTATGTTTCTTTATTTAAAAAGGCTGTGAGATAGCCAGATGTGTGTATTGGGGAAAATCAACCGTTTTGTGAAAAGGCTTTTGTGCACAATTTCTAAAAACCATCAGTATCACTTGAATTGGTTACACATTGCTTTCTGGCAGAGTAATTTCTGTATTTATATAGTTGGCTAAAAATGATCAGCATTGAAATTTCATTCAGAGATTCTACAAATGTATCATTCGTGATATTGTGTTTTATTAAATACGCTGTTAGAAAAACTATGTGGCCCAGTGGAAAGAACATGAACTTTGTGTCAGGTATGAATCCAGATTTGTTCACATACTTGCTATGAAAGCATGGGCAAATTTATTAACTAAATTTCTCAAGATTTACTTATCTAACCATTTGTAAAATTGCCTCATTGGGTGGTGGTAGGATTACGTGGTTAACCTATGCAAACCCTGACAGCAACATCCCATGTTATTGTTATTTTACCCACATTTAAGCTAAGGAAATTAAAGCTTCGGTAATTTTTTCATGGTCAGAAAGGAAACAGGTGGCCATGCTCATGTTTAAATATAGACAAACTGACCTCCAAATCCAAAATATATCTAAACAACTATTATCCCTTCTAATATCACCTTACCTATCTGTTCATCAACATCCTAATTATCTTTTTTAATGTCATTGGTATTGTCTCATAGTCATTGGATTCATTACATTATCATACAATTATCATTGTTGCCATCATTATAAACATAAATTCTCAAATGTAGAACACCATTCGTGATGTAGTTCTACAACCTCCTAGCCATGTAAACTTGAGCAAGTTACAACTTTTCTAAACCTCAGTTATCTCCTTTTCAAATCAGAAGTGATATTTTTACCATCATCTTAGTGTCACTGTTAAGTTTAACTAAAAATATTTGCATAAATATTTGGGGGAATAAATATATATGGTTATTGTAAAATATGATTAGCAGTAAAATATTGATTATCAATAGGACAAAGTATAACTCTTAAAGAGTATTTGGCCTTAATGGGTGTTCAGTGATGACAGTTTTTACTAAGTTCTTTTAGATTTGGATTTAAGTCAATTCTCAAGTCAAAATGCATCAAGTTTAAGCCAGTATATTATAATTTGAAAAGCACTAGATAGGAGTCAAAAAATTCTAAGTTGAGGTCTTGGAATTGCCACTAACAAATTATGTGATCATTTGCTGAAGATGTAACCAGTCTGAACCCCATCTTCATCAAAATCTTCATCAATGTTAAGTAGAAGCTTCCCTAGTTACCTCCAAGAATGGTGTAAAAGACTATATTAATAAAAATATGAAATGAAATCCAATACTGAGGTTACACTATTTGGAAGCTAAATTCTTTCTAATAGATATTGTCCTAATTTTTTTGGTGGAAGTGGGAAAGATGACTTGACATGTCTCTGGATCAAATCCTGAGAGTGATGAGTCTGATTAAAGCACAAAGTTTACTAATTTTGGGTTTTTTTGCACAAATAGAAATATGGCCATAAATTATACCACAAATATTAGTACTCTTGCAATCATCACAAATCAAAAAGTAATCTAGAAGACTAGCAATAGTTTTCTCTGCATATGAATAAGTGAGGTATTAATTTTTAATAATTAGAATGCACAAAGCAAAACAGGCTAATGGATGGAATACTAAACTTCTCTTTTTAGTGTAAAAAGTATTTAGTCTTCATTTATGCAGATGCTCCTAATGAGGACAGTGCTGATTGAGTATTTTGACCCTTTGTACATCACTTTTTTTCCAAGGCAAAACTTTGCTTGCCCTCTTTCTCATTATGCTTCTGTTTGAAATTGATTCATATTCAGAACTGAAGGTGAAGAAACCTGGGCATTCATTTAGATGATTAATTAGGAAGAAAAATTTTATTCAGTCTGGAAAAAATGATACACAACCCTAATAGCCACTCAACATTGGCTGAAAATGAAATGTGATTCCCAGAAGTATGATTTGTTTTCCTGGGAATGAAGGAATTACTATCAGGCTTAGACTTCAACTGACTGAGCTGAGTTTATCACACTGGCAAGACATCCCCAATATAGTTGTGACATCAGCTTACAAATACCCCATTTACTTAAAGTGCATTTGAACCAACACTGGAACTGATTTACTCACATCCTTCATATTTAAGTTAACAGATGGAATAAACTTTTTCTAAAAAAGAATACTAATATACACCCTACTCTTGTTAAGGTTGAGTATTTTAACTGCTTTAAAAGTTAATAGGCTAGGGGTACCTGTGTGGCTTAGGTGCTTAAGTGTCAGACTCTTGATTTTGGCTCAGGTCGTGATCTCAGGGTGTTGGGACCAAGCCCTGCATTGGGCTCCATGCTCAAAACAGAGTCCGCTTGTCCCTCTTTTTCCCCAACTTGTTCTCTCTCTCTCTTTCTCAAATAAATAAATAACTTTAAAATGTAATAGGCTAGATTTTAGAAATAGATATTTCATAGATGTCCTTCATATTTTTCCACCTACATATTGTCCATCTAATACATGTAAATCACTGTAATAGTTGTAAGTAATCAAGAAATCTACCCTCCATGAATTTAATAAATAATATAGCCCTATTTTGTGCTACATGGGTAATACACAGAATTAGTATTTTCACTAGTGTTTACTTTTAGATTTAATTTCAGGGTATATAGCTGTGAAACAATTAAGGAAGCAAGTCTTTGTTATAGTAAAAAAAATAATAAGCTGTGACTGGATCATTTAAAGAAAGTTTCTCTAACAAAATAAATTGTTATAATAGTAAGGCAAGACTGTAGGAAGTCTGCCTAACAGAGAACTGGAAACTTTAGAGCACTAAAATATGAGGGGAATAACAAGGAAATAAATTGCATTTATGGTTTGAGAATATTGCAAACTGAGGTAAGCCAATTTTGGTAATTACATTTATCACTTTCTTTTGTCAGATATCAATAAAATTAAATAGAGACAAGTGAAGGATAAAATTATCTTCTCTCCCCCTACTTAAACCTTCTTTCAACTGGAAGCAAATCTAGAATGAGGTTTTGACACACAACAACATGTATTTAGCAAGAAGGCAAAAACAAAAAACTACCATATAACCTGTAATTTTGATAAAACCACAATTCTGTCATTTTATCACACTGAAAAGCACCGTTATGGAAGGTTTGAGATTATTATGAGAATATTGCAGACACCAACTTTAGCTAGCATTTTAATCTATGTGAAAATCTTCTTACTGGCTAAACATATATACTTGATGGGAGTCTAGGCCCAGGGTATCATTCTGAAGGGCCAGCTTCTAATTCTAGAGTCTTTAAATATTATCCATGGAAGATAATGGTGCTTGAACAATATTTTCCTTCAAACCACATGCCTTGAACACTATTTAAATTGAGAAGAAAAATGTATACTATGAATTATGTTAATTAAGAAATTCTATATTATTGGTCAGAGATAAAGATAGTTGAGATATGACCAACTCAAGTCTTTCAATCCTAACTAAAAATGCCTAGAATATATACTTCTTCTTATGTTTACTTCAAATATGAACTACCTAACTCTAGTTTTTACATTGAAACTAATTGACTTCCATATATACCTACAGTTAATACTAACATTTCAAAAAGAAAATTTCAAACGATATAGTTTTAACCCCCTAAATATTTCAGTATGATTCTCTAGAAAATTTAAACATCCCCTTATATGGTAAGGATTACATTCTCACAAACTTAGTGGTGATTTAATAATTCATTAAATATTCCAACCTATAGTTTTCCCCCAAAATTATCTTTACAGCTCATTTTCTGTATCAAGATCTAATTTAGGACCAATCACATTTGATTGTTAGATGTTTCCAGACTCTACATTTTCTAACAGTCCTTTTCGTTAAAAATATCAGTTGTTGAAGAGAGCAGATGCATCTGACTGTCCTATTTTGGTGAAGATTGAATTACCCCAATTCCCTATAATTCTTATAAATTGGGAAGTCAAAACATAGGACTTTACTAGATTCAAGTCAAGTTTTCTTAAAATCATATTATTGTATATGTATGATATTTAATGCTTATGTTTGCATTAAATGTTAAATTATATTTAGTCACCCCAATATGAGTGACGTTGAGATTGGGCAGTTGATTAAATCGTGACATGTATTGTTCTTCCTTCTTCATGTATTGTTTCTCCTTTTGTTATCGAAACATACCTTAGCATCACATGAATATTCAACACCCCTCTCTCTCCCCACCCAACAATTGCCAGTGCCATTTGCCTAAGTTAATGATCATTTCAGAAGTTGAGATATAGTAATTTTTTTTAAGATTTTTTTTATTTGAGAGAGACAGAGGTAGTGAGAAAGAGCATGAGTGGGGAGGAGAAGGAGAAGCAGGCTTCCCACTGAGCAGGGAGCCCCATGAAGGGCTTGATTCCAGGACTCTATAGGGCAGGGAAGCCTACTTAATCAACTAAGCCACCCAGGTGCCCTGAGACATAGTGATTTTTAAAAGAAATCTATAATCTATAGTGATTAGCTTTTATCTCTAAAGTAGACTTCTGCTGATTGTGCAGAACTATTCATTTATATGGGGATGCAATTTGTACCAAACAGGAATGATAATGATCAGTTCTTTAGAGTTCCTCCAGAACTGTTACCTAGTAATCGTATTTTTTAAAAAAATATTTTTTCTTATTTCTGCTTTGTGATAGACAATTTAGACTGTTCTCAAATTATTTTAATTGTTAAAATATCCATATTACCAAAAATATCTACAGATTCAATGCAATCCCTGTCAAAATACCAGCAACATTTTTCACAATACTAGAACAAATAATCCTAAAATTTGTATAGAACCACTAAAAATCCCAAATAGCCAAAGCAATCTGGAGAAAGAAAAACAAAACTGGAGGTATTACAATTCCAGATTACAAGATATACTACAAAGCTGTAGTAATCAAAATGGTATCATACTGGCACAAAACTAGATACATAGATCACTAGAACAGATCAGAGAGCTCATAAATAGATTCATGATTATATGGTCAATTTATGACAAAGGAGGCAAGAATATGCAATGGGAAAATACTGGGAAAATTGGACAACTATATGTAAAAGAATGAAACTGGACCACTTTTTAACACCATACACAAAAATAAACTCAAAACAGATTAAAAACCTAAATGTGAGACCTGACACTATAAAAATCCTAGGAGGGAACACAGGAAGCACATGTCTCTTAAGGCAAGGGAAACAAAAGCAAAAATCAACTCTTGGGACTACATCAGAAGAAAAAGTTTCTGCACAGCAAAGAAAACAATCAACAAAACAAAAAGACAACCTACTAAATGGGAGATCTATTAACTCAAGTCCTTTTGTACCTAAAGGAGACAGTTTTCCTAACCTAGCATACTGGAAGTGCTAGTCTAACCTAATGTGAATAAGTGTGATTTTGAAGGTCCTTCAGGAATATTTCATCAAGTAAATTTAGATTGACACTGATTTTCCCAATATAAACCTGTTAATGGTTTGACAAAGATCGTTGCTCTGTAAAATTATGAAACTGATTAGTAGTATCCACATGAGGTCCTCTCCCAAATGGTTGATGTAATTCACAAAGTTTTAAAAACTGAGCATGGTAGACAATATATAAATACTGAACTATTCTCACCCTTTTGGGTTGTATAAAAGGCCTAGAACACTGGCCACTCCCACATTCTACCATGGACAGGGGATTCTATCACATGGCTTGACTGGAATAATACATGAATCCTAAAATACAATATTATCACATCTGTCTATGGTCAACTCTAAGAATATTTGTCAGGGTAGATAGTTGTGTTTTATCAAATCTCCAAGATAAAGTTACATGCTTATTTTTTTGGTATCAAACTCTCAATGCCTGCTTTTATTTTTGTGGTAGAATTTAATATAAGATCTGCATTTATTGTAATAGAACAACCTGATATGTCAGTTGTGAGGAAAAGGAACCATGCCCAAACCTACCTTTAATTGTGTGAGATTGTTGATATTGATATCTACCAAAAGAACCCTACAATAATGATCAAATTGAATCTGTTAAATTAGCAACAGAGAGCACCAAAATATTAGTAATGCATAAGGCTGAATAGTATGGAAAGACTTCATCTGTTTAAATTTTAAAGAATGTACTAAACTTTTAAAGAATTATATTATATCCAAATTCAATAGACTACTGGATGCTTAAAAAGTTCTACAGCCCTCTCATCTGACCAACAGTGTATCATATCAGAGCTAAAGTGATATTTTTGAGAAAAGTATTCAGACATTCTCAGCCACCATTTATTTGAAGCAATAATGGTAATTTCAAAGAGAATATATTCTTTTATGCAGTATTTCAGTTTAGGTGAGAACCCAGAAATTACATCACTTCTATTTCCAGAACATCTTTGATCCTGCCTCCTAAAATGACACTATTTCACTGATAAAAATGTAATGTTTGTGGTTTTACTTAGGCATACCTTATTAAACACATCTTTATTTATTATCAGAAAGAAAACGTTACAGAATCACATCACATTACATTACTGTAAGGACTTTATTACCAGATTTAAAGATGTCAATATAATATAATAAAATTACCTTTAAAATGATAAAAGGAATAAAACATTTTACTAGAAAGCTCATACAGAGCATAGGAGGGAAGCATTGGAGATAATATATGCAATGATTTAATAAATGTTACATTTAATGTTATTAGTGGTATGTTCAAGTCATGCTCTGTTTTATTTAAAAGTTTATAAGCCAAGATAGCCAAAAGATAGCCAAGGTTGCTCAAATTCTATCCTTCGTTGTATATATGCAGTAATATATGAAGGGAAAAAGAGTGTTATGTATTCTCCTTTACATCTCTTACTATTTTCTGGATCAAGTTTAGAGTACTGCAGACATATTATATCTATCTATGAGTATAAATCAGTATTTGAAACAGAAGCCATACAACTATCAGTTTTCTTTAATGGAGGAACAAAATGGATAATTGCTTCATTTACCACATTTTATCAATTCTAAGACACATTTAATCATAAAATGCTCCTTTCTATAAATTTACTACTATGTATGAGAATAATGCAAATGAAACTATAATCCAATTATTTCTTTTTCCTCATGAATGCTGATGACAAGTTTGTCATGTTTTTTCCTGCTATAATCCCAAGGCATAGATCCCAGGTTTATGATCATGCAGGAGACAAACTGATATTCCTCAAACCATGAACATTGAGATTTCAATATAGAACTGAACCTGTGTTGGACCTCCAGGGAAAGTAGCGAGTAGAAGCATCCTAAGCTCATCTTAACCCATAGATGCACATAATACCCACATTAGTATAATTAACCCAGAAAATGACCCACCCAAAGACTGGGAGAACAGACTCCACAGCCAAACATAAAGAAGAGGCCACAATGCAAACAGTAGGAAGGGCAGAGATGTCAGGAACCAAACTGACTCAGGAGTCTATCCCCAGGAGGGAGGGCCCTTGCAAACATAGAGAAGAGAGAGGAGGAGACCTCATGTTAGGCACCACAGGCATGGGGTACCTGCACTGGGAAGAACAATCCCTATAACATTTGGCTTTGAAATCCAGAGGGTCTAACTTCTTGAGTTCACACAATTAGTGGGACTTAACACCTGGAAATATAAAAATCAGCAGACTTGGCTCCAGGATAGCCAGAGGACAACAGGAAACTGAGTATCTGACCTTAAAAAGGCAGCATAACAAACAACCCCACTGTGATACAACATAGAAATAGCAGTTTGAAAAACACTTGGGGTATATAGCAAGATTTATTTACTAGTGTCAGAACATGTGCAGGAGAGGCAAGGATCTTTAGATTTCTCTAAGAACAAAAGAGCTGTTTCCCTCTCCTAGCGCCCAACCTAGATACAATTGCTGGAACTCATGTTAATACTCTACAACCATCTTGCTAATAGTGCCCCATGCCCCCGCATCTTCCTGCTAGCATGCCATCTCAGTAGTTTTCCAAAGCAGCTCCAGGTCTGTTCCCACAGCAGACCTGCACAAACATTAACACCATGTGACCTGCCCCCATGCTTTCCCGCAGAACTGCTCAATCCAACCTGCCTTTGGCAGGAGTCCATGTAAAGCAGCACCACAAGCTTGGCATTGTGCCAAAAGCCACCACAAAGGCCAGAACCACTGATAAGTGACTTCTGCCCAAGGGAAAGGGAAGATAACCATACACACAGTCCATCTGTAGCCCCAGCAGTGGGGGTGGGGGCAGACATCAGGTCTGACTGCCGGCCCCACCAACCCATGAAAAGCCACTTAGGAAACAACTAAGGGAAAGCATCCTACAGTTTGGTGTGGCCACAGCTCTGGCAAATGCCTGGTCTGATGCTCAAGCCTAGCGCAGCCCCAGACTGGCTCACTAAAAACACAGGGTCAACTTGGGCTTGAGTTGAATCGGACAAAATCTGCCCACAATAGGCAAAGAGAGCCACTGCAGATGACTGGACTGGGGCAAACACAGCTCAGCCATAACAGTAGGGAACACATAATACACATAAGAGACACCCATGAAGTACCAGGTTCAGTTCTGTTAAACAGGGAACACTGCACTACAGGGTACCACAGGAACTTTTCTTCATTAAGCCACTACTTTCAAGAGCAAGAGATGTAGCTGACTTTCCTAACACAGAGAAGTAGACACAATGAAACAAAATGAGACACAGGAAAATGTCCCAAATGAAAGAACAAGACAAAATCACAGCAAGAGAACTAGGTTAAACAGAGATAGGTAACACCCTGATAGAGAATTTAAAGTAATGTTCATAAAGATACTCACTAGATTTGAGAAAAGAGTGGAAGATCTCATTGAGACCCTCAACAAAGGGATATAAAACATAAGAAAGAACCAATGAGAGATGAAGAACTCAATAACAAATTAAAAATACACTAGAGGGAATGGATAGTAGACTAGAGGAAGGAGAAGAACCGATCAGTGACCTAGAGGACAGAGAATGGAAAGCAATCAAGCAATAAAAAGGATAAAGAAAAAAATAATAAAATGAGAATAGATTAGGGGAACTCAATGACACCACCAATTGTAATAACATTCACATTATAGGCAACTGAGGAGTAGAAAGAAAAGGGAGTAGACAATTTATTTGAAGAAATAATAGTTGAAAACTTTCTGAATCTGGGCAAGAAATCCAGTTCCAGGAGGCAAAGAGATCCCCCAATAAAATCAATCCAAGGAGGTCCACACCACGATGCATAGTAATTAAAATGGCATGAAGAACAGATAAAGGAAAAATTTTAAGAGAAGCTAAAGAAAACAGTTACATACAAGGGAAACCCCATAAGTCTATTAGCTGATTTTTCTGCAGAAATTTTGTAGACTGAAAGTGTCATGATATATTCAAGGTGCTGAAAGAAAAAGAACAACAACAAAAAAAACCCTGCAACCAAGACTACTCTACCGAGCAGGGCTATCATTCAGAATACAAGAAGAGATGAGATAAAGTCTTTCCCAAATAAAAGATAGAAAGAATCTATCACCACCAAGCCAGCCATACAAGAAGATGTTGGGGTTAATGTAGAGTATGAAATCATCCATAATACCTGGCTTGCTAAAATGTAACCGTGGAGGCTGCAGGGGGCAATGGAAGGTTTTGGAGAAGGGCCTAGGCCTCTGGAATGCTGAGGCCTGTGCAACCACTCTGCCGGAGGAATGCCATGGGGAGTTACCTTCTCTGAAGCTTTCTTAGCCCAAACAGTGGCCGTGTGATCTAAGAGATATAAGCATTGTCTCCTAAAGCTATGTTTAGCGGAACTTATAGAACAAGCTGATCAGCATATTGTATCTTTCCCATAAGCAGACTATTCTATTTTCTGTAGGATCCCTTGCCACACATCACTTGCTTGAGAAACAGAGTAATAAAAATTTATGATTATCCTGAAGCACAAATAAAGATGAGAGCAAAGAAGAGCAAAGGGTCTTCATTTCTGAGCATTGACCCCCTTGCCTTCTCTCTTTCACAGCAAAGACTAGAGTAATCCTTCATCCACTGGTACAGGGATTGCTGGCCATTCCCGGCAAAAAATCTTAAAGGGGACTCTTTGAATGGAAAGGAAAGACCATAAGTAGGAGTAAGAAAAGTAGGAAGCATAAAACACTAACATTAAGTATATCTACAAAAATATACAAGGGATTCATAAAATAAAAAATGCTAAGTATGACACCATATACCTAAAATGTGGAGGGAGGAGGACAGAGGAATAAAAATTTAGTGCTTTAGAATGGGTTCAAACTTAAGCAACCATCAAACTAACACAGACTGCTATATGCACAGGATGTTATATATAAAATTAATGATAACCACAAATCAAAAACTGGTAAAATATATGTGAAAAATAAAGGAATCCAAGTATATCATTAAAGAAAGCCAGCAAACTATGAAAGAAAAGAAAGGGGAAAAAAAAGAAACAAAAAAGAAGTACAAAAACAACTGTAAAACAAGTAACAAAATGACAGTAAGTACATATCTATCCATAATTACTTTGAACATAAATGGACTAAATTTTCAATCAAGAGACACAGGATAAAGAAATGGATAAAAAAGCAAGATCCATCTATATGCTACTGACAATAGACTCATTTCAGACCTAAAGACATATGCAGATTGAAAGTGAAGAGATGGGGGCGCCTGGGTGGCACAGCGGTTAAGCATCTGCCTTCGGCTCAGGGCATAATCCCGGTGTTCTGGGATCAAGCCCCACATCGGGCTCCTCCACTATTAGCCTGCTTCTTCCTCTCCCACTCCCCCTGCTTGTGTTCTCTCTCTCTTGCTGGCTGTCTCTATCTCTGTCAAATAAATAAATAAAATCTTTAAAAAAAAAAAAAGGAAAGTGAAGAGATGGAGATACATTTATCTTGCAAATGTAAGTGAAAATAAAGCTGGGGTAGCAATACTTATATCAGACAAAATAGACATTAAAGACCAACAAGAGACAAAAAAGGACATTATAAAACCTTAAAGAGAATAATCCAACACTAAGATATAACAGTTGTAAATATTTATGCACACAACACAGGAGCATCCAAATACATAAGCAGCTATTAACAAACATAAAGGAAATAATCAATAATAATATAATAATAGTAAGGGACTTCAACACCCCACTTACATCAATGGATAGATCATCCAAATAGAAAATCAACAAGAAAACTAGAGCTTTGAATGACACATTGGACCAGATGGTTCTAATAGATATATTCAGGAAATTCCATCCCCAAACAGTGGAATACACATTCTTTTCAAGTGCATGTGGAACATTTTTCAGAATAGATCATGTTAGGCCATAAAATGAGTCTCAACAAATTCCAGAAGATCCAAGTCCTACCATGCATCTTTTCCCACCAAAACACTATGAAACTAGAAATTGGCCACAAGAAAACCTGAAAGAACACAAATACATGGAGGTTAAATAACATGCTCCTAAACAATGAATAGGTCAACCAAGAAATCAAAGAGGAAATTTAAAAAATGCATGGAACAGATGAAAATGAAAACACAATGGCAGCAAAAGCTGTTCTAAGAGGGAAGTTTATAGCAATACAGGGTTAACCCAAGAAGCAAGAAAAATCTTTTTTTTTTTTTAAAGATTTTATTTATTTATGTGACAGAGAGACAGCCAGCGAGAGAGGGAACACAGCAGGCGAGTGAGAGAGGAAGAAGCAGGCTCCCAGCGGAGGAGCCTGATGTGGGACTCGATCCCGGAATGCCGGGATCACGCCCTGAGCCGAAGGCAGACGCTTTAACGACTGCGCTACCCAGGCGCCCCACCAAGAAGCAAGAAAAATCTTAAACAACCTAACCTTATGCCTATGGAAGCTGGAAAAACAAGAGCTAAAAAACACCCCAAGCCAGTAGAAAGAAGGAAATAATAAAGATTAGAACAGAAATAAATGAAATAGAAACTTAAAAAAATACTAGAACAGATCAATGAAACCAGGAACAGATTCTTTGAAAAGATCAAAAAATTGATAAACTTTTAGACTCATAAAAATGACAAAAGAAAAAACAAACAGGGAGAGGCAGAGAAAGAGATGACTCATAAAATCAGAAATGAAAGAGTAGAAATAACCATCAACAGCACAGAAAACAAAGGATTTAAGAGTACTATGAAAAATTATGCACTAACAAATTAGACAAGCTAGAAGAAATGCATAAATTTCTAGAAACATAAAACCTTCCAAAACTGAATCAGGAGTAATAGGTCATTTAAACAGAATGATTACCAGCAACTAAATTTAATCAAAAATCAATAAACTCCCAACAAACAATAGTCCAGGACCAGATGGCTTCACAAGTGAATTCTACCAACATTTAAAGAAGACTTAATATCTATTCTTCTCAAACTATTCCAACAAATAGAAGAGGAGGAAAACATTCCAATTCATTCTATGAGGCCAGCATTACCCTGATGCCAAAACGAGTTGAAAATGCTAAAACAAAACAAAACAAAAACAGAGAGAGAGAACTACAGGCCAGTATTTCTGAAGAACATAGATGCAAAAATCCTCAACAAAATATTAGTAAATTAATCCAAAAACATATTAAAAAAATCATTCATCATAATCAAGTGGGATTTATCCCTGGTTTTCAATATTCAATGCAATGTTCAGTATTCACAAATCAATGAAATATGATACATCACAGCAACAAGAAAGGATAAAATTCATATGATCATTTCAATAGATGAAGAAAAAGCATTTGACAAAGTACAACATCCATTCATGATAAAAACCCTCAACAAAGTAGGTTTAAGTAAACTTACCTCAATATAATAAAGGCTATATATGAAAAACCCACAGCTAACATCATACTCAATGGGGAGAAACTGAGAGCTTTCACCCCAAGATCAGGAGCAAGATAAGGACGTCTACTCTCACCATCTTTATTCATCGTAATACTTGAAGTCATATTCACAGCAATCAGACAACAAAAAGGAATAAAAGGCATCCACATTGGTAAGAAGAAATAAAACTTTCATTAATCGCAGATGACATGACAGTATATAGAGAAAATCCTAAAGACTCCACCAAACAACTACTAGAACTGATAAATGCATCCAGTAATATTGCAGGATACAAATTCAATATACAGAAATCTGTTGAATTTCTATACACTAATAATGAAGTAGCAGAAAGAGAAATTAAGAAAACAGTCCCATTTATAATTGCACCCAAAATCATAAAATACCTAGGAATAAAGTTAATGAAAGAGGTGAAATACCTGTACTCTGAAAAGTATAAAACATCAATGAAAGAAATTGAGGACCCCAAATGGAAAGATCTTGCATGCTTATGGATTGGAATAACAAATATTGTTAAAATGTCAGTACTACCCAAAGCAATCTACACAGTTGATGCAATCCCTATCAAAATACCAACAGCAATTTTCACAGAACTAGAACAATCCAAAAATTTGTATGGAAACACAAAAGACCCTGAATAGCAAAAGAAATCTTGAAAAAGAAAGACAAAGCTGGAGGTATCACAATTCCAGACTTCAAGTTATATTACAAAACTGTAGTAATCAAAACAGTATGGTACTGACACAAAAAATAGACACATAGATCAATAGAACAAAACAGAACACCCAGAAATAAATTCACAACTATATGCTTAATTAATCTTCAATAAAGGAGACAAGAATATGCAAAGGGAAAAAAGTCTTTTCAACAAATGATGTGGGGAAAACTGGAGAGCCCCATACATAAGAATGAAACTGGACTCCTTTCTTACATCATATACAAATAAAAACTCAAAATGGATAAGGACCTACATATGAGACCAGAAAAATCCTAGAAAAGAACACAGTAATTTCTCTGACATCAGCAGTAGCAATATTTTTCTAGATATGTCTCCTAAGGCAAGGGATATAAAAGCAAAAATACACTTTTTGGACTACATAAAAATAAAAATCTTCTGCACAGCAAAGAAAACAATTGACAAAACAAAAAGACAGCCTACTGAATAGAAGATATTTGCAAATGACATATCTGATAAAGGGTTAGTATCTAAAATATATTAAAAAAACTTATGCAACTCAATACCAAAAAACAAAAATTACAATTTAAGCATGAGCAGAAGACATAGACATTTTTTTAAGATATTCAGATGGGCAACAGACGCAAGAAAAGATGCTCAAAATCACTAATCATCAGGCAAATGCAAATCAAAAGCACAATGAAATATCACCTTATACCTGTCAGAATGGCTAAAATCAGAAAGACAGGAAACAACAAATGCTGGCAAAGATGTGAAGGAAAAGCAGCCCTTGTGCACAGTTGGTGGGAATGAAAACTGGTGTAGCCACTACGAAAAATAATATGAAAGTTCCTCAAAAAATTGAAAACAATTGCCACACGATCCATAAATTCTATTAGGTATTTACCCAAAGAATAAGAAACACTAATTTGCAAAGTTATTTATACCCCTATGTTCATTGCAGCATTATTTAAAATAGCCAAAATAAGGAAGCAACCCACATGTCCAGTATAGATGAATGAACACACACACACACACACACACACACACACACACACACACACACTGGAATATTACTCAGCCAAAAAAAAAAGAAAGAAATTTTATCATTTGCAACAATAGAGGTGGAGATAGAGGGTATAGTACTAAGTGAAATAAGTCGGTCATAGAAAGACAAATACCATATAAGTTCATTTAGATGTGGAATTTAAGAAACAAAGCAAATGGATAAAGAAAAAATGAGAGAAACAAAAACACACTCTGAAATATAGAAAACTGATGGTTACCAGAGGGGACACGGCGGCTGGGGGGCGGATTGGTGAAATAGGTGAAAGGGGTTTAAGAGTATACTAATCATGAAGAGCACTGAGTAACATGCAGAATTGTCTAATTACTATACTGTACACTGGAAACTTGTATAACACTGTACATTAATTATACTGGAATAAAATATAATTTAAAAAAACAAAATAAATACTAGCAAGCAAAAACAAAACAAAAGACAGGACCGGTGCTACTGAATGTCGTATGTTACTGAATCCCATAAACTTCTTTTAGGAGTAGGGCTATGCTTCTTTAACTATACAGCAAAAGCACCAAAATCTGCATCTTTCTTCTACACGCTGACATCCAGTTTGCCTAAATCACTGTGTTCTGCCCTAAAATACAATGGGTCAAGAGAAGTCCATTTCTAGTACTGTTCCTGTTTCTGCAAATCTTCATAAATAAATGCTTCTTTAGGAGGGTTAGTACATGTGTTTTGTAAATTTTTGCCATTGTTTTGGAAAGAAATATTACAATTATTGAATGAGCTACTTTAAATTTCATAGATGTTTTTCATATACCAATTAGGGCACATACAAATAAAAAATGCATACGTGAAAAGTGTTATACGCAACTAATGAATCATCAAACTTTACATCAAAAACCAGGGATGTACTGTATGGTGACTAACATAATATAATAAAAAATATTATTATATAAAAAATAAAAAGTGTAAACAGTATTATATGTGAGCACAGAAAAAAAAAGAAATTGCTAAATATTTCCTCTCATTCATTACCTAAATCTTCTATATTAATTTTTCTAATCATAGTCAACAATTTCATTTGTTTCCACATAATGCATTAGTCTTTGCACTCAAGAGCATTGGTTATCCAGCTTTTTCAGGCAAGTACTTAATTTTTGTCTACAGAATTTTCTTCTAAGCCACTGAAACCCACTTTTCAAATTTAGATGCTGGTATTATGTAAGTATGTTTTATTTTACTATATTCATAGTTTTTTTTTCTCAAGAAAATTACTTATTGCTGGAATGTAAGCCACTGGTACAAAATCACTGGAAAGTTCTAACAAACTGATAACTGAAACAATATATAATTTTTCATAGTAGTCTCTCTCTCTCTCTTATTCAGATATTACTAGAAATTTAACAATTTCCTGTTTCAATTTTTTCCCATGGCCAGAGATTGGAAATTCTTTTGTATATTTCAGAGTAATAAGATAGCTTTCCTACTTGGGAGTGTTTTCCTTTCTCAAGTCCCATAAAGTATTTGCTTGTTGCTTTCACGAAAATTTGAAATTGCAGCCACATTCCTCCAACGATGAATATTTGCTTCACTAATGTCTTATTTATGCCCTGCGGTTCTGCTTCTGTGCCTCTGCATACACAATAACATTTTGTGTTTCAATGCTGAGACATAGTTGAACATTTTAAAAGACATTTAAAATGGTAATCAAACTTGACATGTGTAGTTCCAATAATGCACATGATTCAATTGAAGTAATTACAATATGAATAGCTGAGACCAAGGTCATACATGGCAGGTAATGACAGTTCTGTCATAACTGCTAACAGTCTTATGGTGATTGTAAGACTATAATAATTGTGACAATTGTCAGATGCATCCCACTATTACTAATACTAAAATGTGCAAAAATACATTTCTTAGTGTCAATGAAATATCCACCTAGAATCAATGAAATAAGTTTTTGCATATTTCAGGTAAAGGTTTTATCCTAGAATACAGATATAATTGCTTCTACTCTTAAATTAATTATTTTCTACTAAATCATGGTACTTTTTGTTATTGAGAATATAGTTACTACTAAGTATTATATATGTTTTGATATATACACATTTATACTTGCAAATTTGTCCCAATAAACCTCATGTATATTTTAAAACCTAAAACTTCTCTTTGAATATATTTAATGAATAATTTAGATATAAGCTACGGTTTTTACACTTTTAGAGAGATATCAACTCTTTAAAATAAAAGATTCTGCTTATTTATTTGAGAGAGGGAGAGCGTGAGCAGGGGGAGGAGCAGAGGGAGAAGCAGACTCCCCACTGAGCAGGGAGCCCAATGCGGGGCTCTATTCCAGGACCCTGAAATCATGACACAAGCTGAAGGCAGATGCCTAACCGACTGCATCACCAGGCACCCCAAAATACCAACTCTTCATAAAACATATTCAAAACTAAAGCTTTTAATGCACTGATAAAAAGGTTTAAAAATCCACAGCTTTGAAATATAAGGACAGATATGTCTATACTCATCTAGCTATAAGAAGTTTTTGTATAATTTTAAAACTTTGTAAGCAATAAACCCCAATGAAAGGAAAAAAAATTTAAGTAGGCTCCACACCCACCATGGGGCTTGAACTCATGAACCTGGGGTCAAGACCTGAGCAGAGGCTGAGAGTCAGATGTTCACCCCAGTGAGCTACCCAGGTGCCCCCAGAGGAGAATTTTATTTCATTTTATTTATTTAATATTTTTATTTGAGAGAGTAAGTGAGAGTGTGATCATAAGCAGAAGGAGCAGAGAGAGAGGGAGAAGCAGGCTCCCCACTGAGCAGGGAGCCATCCCAGGACCCTGAGATCATGACGTGAGCCGAAGGCAGACACTTAACCAACTGAGCCACCCAGGCACTCCCAAAAGGAAAATTTTAATTTAAAATGTGGGCTGATTTACCTTGAAAATGAGACATTGGAAGGATTCCTATCCAAGGACTATGAAATTCAGAAACAAATTTACTTAATAGATTTACTTGCAAACCATTTTCACATGGCAGCCTGTAAAACGAGAAAAACAGCAATCAAGACAGTTTTTAGCTATGTGTATAACTATCAAAATTACATTTGCCTTTGGAGATCTGTCATGAAAAAGGTTGCTGTGGCTGATGTCATAGAGGTTGCTTCCTATTTCATGACACATCTCCAAAGGCAAAAGAAACGAAAGAAAAAATGAACTTGTGGGGCTTCATCAAGATAAAACGCTTCTCCACAGCCAAGGAAACAGTCAAAAAAAACTAAGAGGCAGCCCACGGAATGGGAGAATATATTTGCAAATGACACTACAGATAAAAGACTGGTATCCAAGATCTACAAAGAACTTCTCAAACTCAATAAGTGAGAAACAAATAAACAAATCATAAAAAGGGCAGAAGATATGAACAGACACTTTTCCAGTGAAGACATATGAATGGCTAACAGACACATGAAAAAATGTTCAAAATCATTAGCCATCAGGGAAATTCAAATCAAAACCACACTGAGATACCACCTTACGCCAGTTAGAATGGCAAAACTAGACAAGGCAAGAAACAACAATTGTTGGAGAGGATGTGGAGAAAGGGGATCCCTCCTACATTGTTAGTGGGAATGCAAGTTGGTACAGCCACTTTGGAAAACAGTGTGGAGGTCCCTTAAAAATTTAAAAATTGAGCTACCCTATGATCCAGCCATTGCACTACTTGGTATCTACCCCAAAGATACAGACATAGTGAAGAGAAGGGCCGTATGCACCCCAGTGTTCATAGCAGCATTGTCCAGAATAGCTAAATCATGGAAGGAACTGAGATGCCCTTCAACAGATGACTGGATCAAGAAGATATGGTCCATATATACAATGGAATATTACTCAGCTATCAAAAAATGATTTCTCAACATTTGCTGCAACATGGACGGCACTGGAGGAGATAATGCTAAGTGAAATAAGTCAAGCAGAGAAAGACAATTATCATATGGTTTCTCTCATCTATGGAACATAAGAACTAGGAAGAATAGTAGGAGAAGAAAGGGATAAAGAAAGAGGGGGTAATCAGAAGGGGGAAAGAAGCATGAGAGACTATGGACTATGAGAAACAAACTGAGGGCCTCAGAGAGGAGGGGGGTGGGGGAATGGGATAGACTGGTGATGAGTAGTAAGGAGGGCACGTATTGCATGGTGCACTGGGTGTTATACGCAACTAATGAAATCATCGAGCCTTACATCAAAAACCGGGGATGTACTGTATGGTGACTAACATAATATAAAAAAAATATTATTATAGAAAAAAATAACTATCAAAATTACAATAGTATTTAATATTAGTGAAAAGACTGAAAAGAAAGCTTTTTTGGTTTCCCTTTCTCATTTCCTTTGTCCTTTGGTGCGCTCTCAGTTCCATTAATTGTCCTACTCTCAGCTCACAGCCATTCTCTTTCACATTCCCTTCATTCCCCTTCTTTCTTGTATCCCTCCTGTCTGGTCTTCTCTCTTTTGTCCCCTTTCCATCCATCTTTTCTTATATGGAGTTTAAAAGAATAATGGAGGCAAATTGGAAAGATTTTCTTTTGGAGATTTTGTTCCTTTTCAGTGGAAAAGATTTCACCTCTCTCTTCTATGCATTTGAACTTCTTTCCTGTAGCATTAAAGTGCCATACCTTTTTCACAGAGGTCAGAGTAATGAAGGGGTAGGGCTGCATGTATATAAGTGATTGAAAGAGACAGAAAAGGGAAGAAAGGTAGTAATAGTTATTTTTAAGTCTATTTTGTGGAAATATATTTATTAAAAGTGAAGGCATTGTATGGTTCAGTTATTTTATTTCAAAATCAACATCTTTTTGAACACCACACAGAACCAGAAGTGAGATATTAATCAGCACTCAACATCCTCCCCTTCTCCCAGTCTCTCTCTTTTCACTTCCCAAAGTTAGCTCTTAGCTGAACTTATGTCACTATTCATTAATTTTGCCTGTTTTTAAACTTTACAGTAATGGAATCATGAAGTATGTTGCCTTTTGTATTTTGCTTATTTTGCTTAATATATGTAAGTTCATCTATTTTGTTGCATGTAGCAGTCATCTGTTTGTTGCATTATAATATTCAGTTTTAAAATATAACATACATTATTATCCACACACAGTTGTAATAGCTTTGGGTTTCATCTGGTTTGGGGCCATTATAGATGAAAATACTTAAACATGTCTGTCTCTTTCTCTCTCTCTCTCTCTGTCTCTCTCTCTCTCTCTCTCTCACACACACACACACACACACACACACACACACACACACACCATTTTGTATATATCCATGAGTAGAATTGCTGGTTCAAAATATAAGCATGTGTTGAACTTTATTATATATTGCAAAGAATTTTCCATTGTAGTACCAATTAAACTCCCAACAACAATCCTGGCTCTTCCTGATGACTAAAGATTGTGCTCCTTTCATGTATTTTTCATATCATTTTTTGGTGATGTTCCTATAAACATATTTTGTCAATTTTTATTTTGTATTATTTGTACAGTTATTGTTGATTTTCTGAGCACTTAATATTAGGTTGGAGACTAGAAAATTATTTTATTTTAAAAATGAATGCAAATCATTTTCATAGGTTCACTCTAATCTATTCTGGATAGAAATCATTTGCAGATGGATGCAGTTGTAAGTAAATAGCTTCCACAAATCTGTGGCTTTTTGAAGTTACATATTTAGATATTTAATTAGTCTGAATAATATAGTTTTCTGTTTATAGGAATTTTCATTTTCTTTATTCACTTTTTTTGGGGTATAATTTTCTGTGATTTTTTTCCTAACTAGTTGAGAAGTGTGCTTGTATTATTGAATTTTCAGCCTTTCTTCTTTCCTAATACTTGAATCTAAATCTGAAGATGTCTTTGTAAACACAGTTTTCACTGCCTTCCACACTTTTTGATATGCTATGTTTCATTTTTATGTAGTTAAAACATTTTATAATTCTTATTTTTGAATTAGCAAAGGTTATTATTCCAACTAAATAGATAAAATAAATCTAGATACATGATTTATTCCTTTGTAACTGGTGGAAACTTTCTTCAGAGCCTACCTTTCATTAATTTTGGTAAAATTTCCTTTAGATACTATATGGAGGAATATTCTGTCAGTGCATGAACAAAAGAAGAAGTTCAACAAAGAAATACCAATCACAAAAAAGAGAGAGAGAGAGAGAGAGAGAGAAACAAACCCAGAAATCCTAGAGTTGAAAAATACAATAACTAAACTGAAGAATTCAGGAGAGTTTCAAAAGTAGACTCAACCATGCAGAAGAAAGAATCAGCACCCTGGAGGATGGGATATTGGAAATCAGTCAGAATGAAATAAGTGAGAAATAAGTGAGACAGAGAAAAACAAATACTGTATGATCTCACTTACATGTGGAATTTAAAAAACCAACCAACAAAAAAACACCTCATAGGAAAAGAGACCAGGCTTGCAGTTCCAGAGGTGGAGGGTTGGAGAAGAGGAGGAATTTGAGGAAGGTGGTCAAAAGGTTCAAACTTCCAATTATAAGATAAATAAGTACTAGGGATTGTAATGTACTACATGATGACTATAACTAACACTGCTATATGATATATAGGAAAGTTGTTAAGAGTTCTCATCACAAGAAAAAAATTGTTTTTGTATTTATTTGAAAAGATGGATATTAGATGAACCTATTGTAATCATTTCATAATATATATAATTCAAATCATCATGCTTTATGCCTTTAACTTACACAGTCACATATGTCAATTATTTGTCAATAAAACTGGGGGAAAAAAGATTTATAGGAACCTAAAAACAAAGTACATCCTGTGTAATTTCTGGAATTTATCTGAAATCTGTATAATGCAAATCAATCTATAGGAACATTAAGCAGATTAGGGATTAATTACCTGGGGAAGATGCAGGGTTGGGGGGAAGGAGGGAAATGGAGACAAACTAGACTAAAAAAGGGTATAAGGAAACTTTTGAGGGTGATGCATATGTTCTTTACCATTGTGATGTTGCATTTATGGTTGTATACGGATATCAAAACATCAAATCATAAACTTTATTGAATTTATGTATATCAATTATAAATCAATAAAGTTGTAAAAATTTTAGAAGATACATATAGTTTCAACATATGAGTTTAGTTATATTCCATTTTACCTCTTTAAAAACAAGAACTAAAATTATGTAGATTTATTCTCTTTGTAATATGTGAGCACACAAGTGATTTCTACTTAACATAGGTCACAGAGTATCTGACAAGTGAAATAAATAACAAACGAGTATTTGTGTCAGATTAACATTTATGTTAGCAGTTACTTGAAAGTTTAGCATGTTTGTTTAGCTTTTAATTCTTGATTCAAGCATATTTGCATAACATTTACTTAAAAACAACCTAAATGCTTGAAATTGCTTATTAATCATTGTAGTTAAGTAGTCTACCTGTATAATTTAGTTTGTTATTCTGACACTACTGCATAAATTTGCATGGTTGCATAAAATGTCAGTTTTACAGTTGTTCATACACAATTGTTACTGAATTCCTATTGTGTGCATATCACTAATACATCTTTGAATTTTTTTTATTTTATCCAGAGATGTTGCTAAGGTCTAGGACTTTTTGTAGCTCACCGTGAACCAAAACCCATTATAGACTGCTCTGCTCAGATTTCTCTTTTCCAAAGGAACATTCTCCTTGTAATGAATATTGTGAATCAGAGGAGTCTACATGGCTTACATCTGCATTTCTTATTGCCTATATGAAAGCAATTTAGTAGTGTAAGCCTCAGTTGTTAAGGAGTAATGGCACATTGCCCAATAGCAGCACATATCCAAATGAGTGAAAATGGATATTCTGATGAGTAACAATACAGTGATTGATGTGAAATACTTTTCTATTTTAAAAGGTCACTAAACTTCAGAACAACATTAATCAGGTATTGGATTTGCAATTAGAGATACTATCACTTTTAAATCCATCAGACATGTGTATGGACAGGCATAATCAATCACACACTGATTGTTTTGCAAAAAAAAAAAAAAAAGGCATTTTCATTCCCATCCCATTGAGGTCTGCTAGAAGAAATAGTAATATAATTTTTTAAAGCACGATGCAGAAATTTTGGTATATAAACTGTCTGAACTATATACTATTATGTGAGTCTGCTGGTATTTATTTGAAAAAAGTTGCTGCTTATTATCATAATTATTAATTCAATTTCATATTATTTTCAGGTTTTTGAGGTCTGTGTCAACCAAGTGTTGTTTTCACTTTAATTGTACATTTTTAAGAAGAGAGAGAGGGGAAAAAAGGGAATTATATAGATAAATAAAAGGACCTAGGAAAAGCTACAGATATTTAATAGTAAGATTTTCAAGTAATTTTTAAGGATTCTTTTAAGCATCGAGCTTTTAATTTGACAAGTGCACTTTAACTGGTAAACTTAAATATAGCCATTTTGATATTAATTTTTCTTTTCCCTTTGCTTGTCTGAGAACATTAACATTTATTTGCTTTACTTTTATATGCATGAATATTTACATATTTACTATTTTAACACATGCTTTGGTTAGTAAAATGCCATGAAGTATATTTGACTTAATATACTGAACTTAAGTTAACAAAAATGATTCAATATTCTGCCTGATTTCATGAGTTAGACCAATAGATTTTAATGCTGTCAAAAGAGACATTCAACTCTTATAATTTAATTATTTCAGTAGTAGCAGCCTTTTCATCAGATGACTCCAACCTTGAAAAATGACAATTTAATGCTATTAACACTGGATTTTCAACCCAGTGGTTTTCTTTCTCTTGAACCATGTATGTATCTGTGTCATGAGTTTTGCTCCACAATCTGTGGAAACCTGTTCATTTGCATATAGGCACAGTAAAAACACGGTGTGAGCAAGAACTTGGTTTCTACTTGCATCAAGTAGACTGAGTATACATTCCTATCACTCCTCTATTTCGGGTTATTATTGAAATTAGAAGAAATGTACTTTTATGAAAGAAACTATAACATCGTAGAGTTAAATTGACCATGAATATTATAGGAAGAAACAAGGAAATTAAATTTATGAAGAAAATAACAAAAGTTGTCATTCAGAATACATGAAATATAATCCTTCTCTGAAGAAGATTAAGACATGCTCCTGGCTCTGAGTCCGCACATCCATAGTGGGTGGGACAGTCATTGAGAGAAAATGAAAAGACTGCAATTGGAATGCAGAGTCCGTCAGGTTCCCCCATACCCATGTGTCCCACCACTCCCCAGCCATCCCCTCCTTCCACCTCACCATGAACTTTTCATCATTCCTATTTAGGTCATATACATGGTACAGAAAAGGCATGTGGTTCATGGAAAAACCCCAGAATTCTATGTAAATTTACTCCTGGAAGTTTCTGATGTGAATATATAACAATCTGAATGGAGACTTGAATCAATTTTATGGAAGTTCTCTACCACTTCAATCCATTTGAAATGGTAAAAAGCAAAAAGAAAAAGAAAAGACAAAGCAACACTATTTTACACAAGCGATATACATAAAAGGAAAAAATACTAAGGAGGAAAGATATTTTAAATTTAATCAACATAAATGCTTTTACAAATTCATGTTTGACTGACATCTTGAGGTCAATTCTTTTTTGTTTTTTTTGTCCTAACAGCTCTGTAATATTGAGTTATGACAGGATGTTTACCAGGTTCCTTCTAGTACTTTTTAGGACATCTTTTTCCCCCACTACCATATACATACATAATCTTCTCAACATGGTTGGGTGGGTGGGTGGGTGCGTGCTTAAAAATATAACTTAAACCATGTCTCTTCTCGGCTCAAAAATCCTCCAATGTTTTATTACCTACCTTAAAGTAAAATCCAAAATCTTTACAAAGACCAGCAAGGTCATAATGGATCTTCCCCAACCCTCCTTTACCTCTGACTAAATTTCCACTGTCACATTAGCCTCCTTATTTTTTCATTGAATACAGCAAGTACATATCTCTCCTGTAGCCTATGACCTTTGTATACCTCTGCAGAGAAGACTCTTCCTCCACATGTTTATGGCTACTGCCTTCATATTTCTGTTTCCTTCTCCCCTTAATATTGAGGGCTCCTCACAAACCCACCCTACCATGTGCTTTCCATTTACCTCACCATACTTTCTCTTTTTCTTTTATTATTTATTTATTTATTTATTTATTTATTTATTTATTTATTTATTTACTTGAGAGCAAGCCAGTGAGTGAGGCGGGAGGGGCAGAGGGGAAAGGAGAAAGAGAATCTTAAGCAGGTTCCATGCCCAGCACAGAGCCTGATATGTGGCTTGATCTTACAACCCTGAGATCATGACCCGAACCAAAATCAGGGTCAGATGCTTAACTGACTGAGCCACCCAGGTACCCCTATTTTTATTCTTTTAATTGTAAATTGTGTGAATAAGAGGGATTTATTTGTAGTTATATCCTTAGTACCAAAATTAATGCCCACATATATTAGGCACTCAGTAAATATTTTTAGTGAATTAAAATATGTAGCTATTGCATGAATTTCCTTAAAGATATATTTTGATTCTGATTCTACAATTTCTTTTTTTTTTTTTTTTGCTGTTTTGTTTAATGGTTTGGTATTTGTAACATGCTAACAGAAAATATGTGTGCATATTTTTTATAGAGTTTGGGTAGTGAAGGCGTATTGAAGAGTGAGACAGATCTGATGGTCTTTTTTCAAATGATAGTTTGACTAGTTAAATATTTTAAATATTTGTAAATCAAAGCCACAGTTAAAACTTGTTAGCCACAATACCAAAATCTTGGTCCATGAAAGAAATAATTGATAAACTTCACTTCATTAATGATTTTTAAAAGTTCTTCTCTGCAAAAGATATTGTCGAGAGAATAAAAAGACTAGCTACAGACTGGGAGAAAAATATTTGCAAAAGACACATCTGACAAAGGACTATTACCTGAAATGTACCAAGAACTCTTAAAACTGAGTGATAAGAAAAGGAACAGCTCAATTTAAAAAAAAAATAGTCAAAAGACCTGGACACCTCACCAAAGAAGATATATAGCTTACAAGAAGATGATCAACATCATAGGTCATTAGGAGATTATAAATTAAAACAATAATAAGATACTGCTATATACCCATGAGAATGGCCCAAAACAAAAACACTGACAATATCAAGTGCTGGTAAGGATATGAAACAAGAACTATCATCTGTTGCTGGTAGAAATGCAAAAATGGCACAGCTGCTTTGGAAGACAGTTTAGCTGTTTCTTGCAAAACTAAACATACACTTGCCATATGATCCATCAATCATGCTCTTTGGTATTTACCCAAAGGAGTTAACAACATATCCACACAAAAACTTGCATATTAGTGTTTATAGTAGCTTTTTTCATAATTGCCAAAACTTGGAAACCAAAATGTCCCTCAGTAGGTGAATTGGTAAATAAACCATGGTATATCTGGAAAATGTAATATTATTCAACATTAAAAATAAATGAGCTATCGGGCACCTCGGTGGCTCAGTCGGTTCAGTGTCTGCCTTTGGCTCAGGTCATGACCCCAGGGACCTTGGATTGAATCCCTCATCGGGCTCCCTGCTCACTGAGGAGCATGCTTCTCTTTCTGCCCCTCCTCCCTGCTCGTTCTCTTTCTCTCTCTCAAAAATAAATAGAAATACTTAAAAAAAATAAATGAGCTACCAAGTCATGTAAAGATGTGGAAGTAACCTTGAATGATTATTACTGAGTCAAAGAAGCCATGCTAAAAAGACTACATATTGTATGATTCCAACTACATCACACTCTGACAAAAGCAAAACTATGAAGACAGTAAAAGGATCGTGATTGCAGGGGTGAGGAGAAAGGAGGGATAAATAAGCAAAACATAGAGGATTCTTAGGGTACTGACACTATACTGTAGGACACTACAGCGGTGGATACATGTCATTATACATTTGTCCCCATGCATAGAATGTGCAACCCCAAGAGTGAACCCTAATGTAAACTCTGGATTTGGGGTGATAATGTGTCAGTGTAGATTCATTGATTGTAACAAATGAACTCTGGTGTGGAGTTTTAATAGTGGGGAGACTTGTGTACATGTGGGGACAGATGGTATATGGGAACTCCCTGTGCTTTCCTCACAATTTTGCTGTGAACCTAAAACTGTTCTAAAAAATAAAATCTGAGAAACACAAAGTAGGAAAAGAAAAATAAGGAGCTTAATAACAATCTACACACACACACACACACACACACACACACACACACACACTCCCAACATGCAAACATGTTCTAAAAACCAGAGAAATAAGAAAAAATGAACAAGCTAATGTAAAAGTGTACAAAAATTGTGCCAAAGGAGAAAAATATTTTGAAATCCAGAAATGCAAAACAAAAGTAATGTGATCTTGGTCTTGCAAAGAATTTTAATAATTCACTACCAACTTTTGCCTCCTTCCCCAGTTCCTTGTATTTTTACAATAATACTATGGGTCATTAGCAGCAAATTTCTGGAAGAATGAAAGTGATTCCCTGTAATGTACATTTTCATTAAATCCAAGCTTGCCTTTTAGCTTAATTTCCTGCTGGCTTTTGAGTGTGTCTTTTCTTTCTTCAGTCCCCATCAGTAAAGAAAGTAAATGTTGCCGTTAGAGGAAGCTGTCAATGATTGGCCAGATGGCTCTACTGGGGATAGAATTGGTTGAGGAGACTGGTATAGTAATTTCTTGAGATTTAGAGATTTCTAGAGATTTGGCTCTGTGGTCAGCTTCAGCGTGTGCCTGGTCTGACTGGCAGTGGCACCATCCATCTTGGATGTCTGTCCATTTGATTATCAATGCCAATGGCTTGGGCTTTTTATCACTTCTGCAGTCTATTATGATTCAGAATGGGTAGTAAGGAGTTCTACATTGGAGTTACTTTTTATAAAAACTCTTAACCATTTGTGCATGTATGATTTTCAAAGTAGTACATGCTTATTTTAAGTAAAGAAATATATGACTGAGAGCTTGAAAAAAATGAAAGAAAAGAGAAAAAATGTGAAATCAAAATATGTATTGCCTTCCAGTCCTCCCAGGGATTAAGGAAAAGAGTCTCATACAATCTTTGAAGACATGTAAATTAGAACTACTTTTTTTTGGAGTACATTCTGACAATAGGTATCAAAATTTGAGTCACTAGCTCCACTTGTAATAACTATCCCAAGAAGATATGAATCAAATATGCTAAGATATGTTATAAAGATTGCTTAACATAGGATTTCCCATTTTGGAAAACTATGGAGCCAACAATTTTGTATTGATTAAATTAATAAAGAAGACCTACAAAATGGAGTTCTATAAAGCTATTAATAAAAGGTCAATTATATGTGTACATAAAGTTGATATCAGAAATATTTCGTAGCTGGCACAGCATGTGGGCCTGTAGTAAAATTATAAATAAACATTTGGCTGTCTGATGCATTCTGGGTGACTTTCAGCACTGGGCTTAACCTTTGACATAAACAGACACACTGTTGGATGAAAGGAGAAGATTTGGTTTCAGAATAAAATCAGTCTATTTGATCATTTTAGAGCTTTAACCTATCTTTTATCTGTGATTCCGATTCTGTAAAACTTGATACTACCTAAAATTCCAGCCATCCTTGGTCAAAACAGAATATATTGATAAAATTACCTCTGTGTTTCCCTATGCCCAACGCCAACCCCACCCTCTCTATTCTGCTTCCCTTTTCCTCACTGATTTAGCACACAGTATCTTCTGTAACTTACAATAAGATGTAAGAGCTTGAGTAAACTTTAATTTCTTTGGGCCCCCTGAACCTTTACTTTCTAAAAGAAGTTAAAACCTGAAGCTAAAAACTGAAGATTTGTCCTTGAAAGCCAGCATCCATGTCAGGTGTATAGAAGCCTTTTCATAAAGTCATCGGCACCTTGTTGGCTCTAAAACATCATGAAATTCAACCAAAATTTAGGAGGTCAGAGAGGATAAATGGGTAGGAAGAGCCACATAGATATTTTTAGTGATAATGCACAACCAATTTTACTAGTTTGTTTTGGGAAAATATATATATATACATATGTTTGATGTATAATGTACATTTTTACAAAAGTCAAATATACATGATAAAACATTATGTGGGTAATTTCTTCTCTAGCCATTCAACTACTTTTCTTTGATAATCAAGTTAATTTCATTTTAGTAGCTAAAAGTGGATCTCAGTTACAAAAGTTCAGTTGCACTTTCCCATGAAAATAGGAAAGTGAGAAACAAATAAATGGACAGGTCCCTTCCCCTCTTCAGCTCTGTAGCTTTCACCACAATCAAGCTGGATCATGCCTGTTACTTGAATAATTACTAGATGTCTTTTGGGTATAATCCTTTAGAGTCCACATCAAGAATACTAACCATGTGACTTCAACAATAATCAGGTCAAAAGACACAAACTGCAGTGGTTTTTCAATCAGAAAAATGAGGAAAAGTATTCTTCAATCAGAAATGAGGAAATCTGTTACACAATTTCCCCTGAAGGATCTAGATTAATCTGGGCATCTGTAGAACCCAGGAGGCCTGTAGAGATTCAGGAAGAGAACAGATTTGGTGGCTATATATCACTGAATTGAGAGTCTACTAATTAAATCTCCCATAAAAGAAAACTATTAGGCTTTTGAAGAGTGCTATCATTTATAAGAAGTTGCCATTTGGGTGTAATAAAAAAAGTACATCAATAATTTATTATCTACAAATTTTAGGCACATAGATTTCAAATTAAATTTAACGTACAATTTTCAAACACGTAAGTAAATTTAACTGCATTTGAAATGCCATTTCAATATCTACCAGATATTTTATTAAAAATAAGAATATTTAACATCACAAATAATAATTCATCTATTCACTAAGATTATACAATTGTATGCATCAAAGAAAAATATGCAAAATACTTAAAGTAATTTATCTGAAAAATCAAAGCATAGGCACTTTCAGTCCTTGTTCTATGAAAATACTAGAGTATGCTTATCTATCTAAATTGATATCTGATTAGCCATAGGATAGCTAATGAATAACTGCTACAAGAGTCTCCTTCCTTTGCCTGCATTTGCGTTATTTTCAACATGGTGTCACACTGACCATAGAAAAGAGCCTAAAGACAAAGTATGTAGCTCCTCGTTCAAGATCAACTTATTTTCTTGTGACCTCTATTCTGCCTATAATGAAAAGATGCAGGGAATGCAACCACCTAAAAATCAGACATACCTAATTTCAACTTAGAGACTTTTTTTTTTTTTTTACGTTGGTATGATTTGAAAGACTGCTGGGTGCTCTCTGTCTTCCTTTTTAGCCATAGAAGCTGGTAACTTGAAGGGAAAGAACCCTTCTAAAATACTTGAAGGAAATCTCATTTCCTTGCTTTGAATCTGTGGCATTTTGGGCTGCCTCTGAGAAAAAAAAAATGCTGTGTCTGTTTATAACATACTAGGGAGTAGAGCACAGCACAGCAGTGATTCTTCTGACTTTGATAACATTCTGTATCCTATGCAGAGAATTTTGATTTTCTGTATCATCATTCAGAATATGTTACAGTTTCTGTGTATACTGAGTATATACACATAAAGAGAGAATACTGTCATACTGTCATTTTTTGAAAGGGAAAGCAAATAGGAACTCCTGAATGGGATGCATTATATTCTATTTTAAATTGGAACATTACCTTCCGTATCAAGTGCTATATACTAAGTATCCACATTATATGTTTTGTCCATACCTGGCTAAAGGAACGAAACAGAAAGTCTACTTACTTCTGTCAGTTGATAATGTAAACTAAATAGCAGGGATAATGAAAGGTATATAAAGCTATACATTCAGATCAAATTGTGCAAAACCTAAGAGATAACTGACTTCATAGTTTGATATTTTGTATCCTTTACACAAAATAAACAAGAAAATAAGGGACAACACAAAGTTTCATTGTTACTTTTCTATACATATTTTGTGCCTGTGTTGAAAGTCTAAATTGTCACAATGGGCATGAGTTCCATGCTGCTTTAATATTTTAAACTTTCTTTGAAACATACAAAAATACTATCATTCTCTATTACTTTGTACTACACATTTTTAAGTCTATATTTTACAAGGAGCGCCTTGTGTGATACCAAATTTGACAAATTACTCCATCTTGTAGGCATGTTAAAATAATGTTATACTTTATATGTAATTTGTCAAAAAAATTCAATTACCTGGGAGAACAAAGATGTCATTATGACTGCAACAAGTTGTTCTTCAAAGAAATCAGAAATAAGGGACCTTTCTTTCTTATTCCCTATGCTTTTATACAATGCCTAAATAGTTCTTGAATTTAATTCACAAACTCCTAAAGCTGAAAGAGAGAAGTATCTCAGTGTTTTGGAATTTTGAACTTATTTCTGGGCAAGAAGAGGGTTTTCTTATTATGTGCATTTAAATGCTGCTGTCTACATTTTTCTACATTTCATAGCTTTGAGACAGATTTATTATCAACTTAGTGTTATTCATATAATTATTTGAAATATTTTGACAATGCCATGAACTTAAAATTTAAGTTTTACAACTAGTATCATTCTTCCTAAATTTACATGCCACTATTTAGTAATCCCTGTTCCTGGTTTTTATATTTCAGTTTAAAGGGTATAGAACTAAGAAAGTATCAAGAGTTGAAGTCCTGCTATAAAAAGTACCTTCTACTTTTCATTAGAGAATTATATTTAGGAAAATATTTAACAATATAATAATACTAATTCCTTTTGTCCATCTTTAACTTTTTCTATTGAAGACAAATAATTTATCCTGACTTTTTCTCCAGTGTCAACATGTTCTAAACCAAAGCTTTGCAGGAGAAGAGATAATAACCCAGAAAAATCAGGGGAAATACAAAGTATTAGAATAGGATAACTGATTTGATGGTTAAATTCATTAGTACAAATACATTTTGACTCCCTTCCTGTTCTGAATAATAGTTATCCATCATCAAGCCAGTCAATTCTTGCTTTTCCTCAAGCTTCAGTTTCCTACATGGAATGTCTTAAAAGAGAAGCAGCTCAGTTAAGAATGAATGCTGAGCCTTCACCACTTCACCACTTGTTGATTGTATTAATAATTAATTTGTTTCTTCTACATCTGGAATACAACTGAATGTGACATAATTTTCCACATTTCTTAATCAACAATTGGCATCTCTGGGAGTAACACAGTTTCAGGTGTTTTGAAGAAGCTAACTTATTCAGAGGCTCCCTCTGTCCTTCCCCCAAATGGATTCTATTTATGCCTTTGGATCTGCCTTTATCTAAATCGTATTCCAAATATGATGAACATCTTCTTGGCACTTTCATATGATTTGGCAACAGGAAAACAATAATTATGTTTATGTAGAAAGGGGGAAAATAAAAACAAAGAAAAAGTAGTGCTCAATATCAGCAGAAGAAACATTTTTATATAGCTTCTTTACTACCAGTAAAAAAGTTGTTGGTCATGAACACTGTAGATAGTATCTTGGAACCTTCCTATCTCTACTTCTGGTAGTAAACTGTGACTTAACTACTGAGCAATGTTGCTATCATCATTGCATTTCTACTTGTTTTTTTCTCCCTCATTACTCCTACTTGTGATGTAGTGTGGTTATTGTTCCAGGGATCAAATAAATTGAAAATACAAAAAGAAATGATTATTTTATTTTATTTTAAAGATTTTATTTATTTATTTGACAGAGAGAGAGCACAAGCAGGGGGAGTGCAGGCAGAGAGAGAAGCAGGCTCCCTGTTGAGCAGAGAGCCCTTCATGGGACTCGATCCCAGGACTCTGAGATCATGACCTGAGTCAAAGGCAGACACTTAACAGACTGAGCCACCCAGGCGCCCCAGAAATAAGATAATTTTAAATTGATTTTGTTTTACACTCAAATTTTTTCTCTGTGAAAATAGGCACAAGCAGTATTTCCATAAATATATGTTTTGTATAAAATACCATATTGTATATATAATTTTTGTCTGAGGGAATGCATGCTTACGTATCTTTTTAAGGTAAGATATATTTTGGGTCTTCTGAGAAGTCCTTCCAAAATATATATTTTTCTTTACTAAATCTATGTTAGTTGTATTATTTTAGTTTAATATCAATACAGAATTATAACACAGTGGGTAATTTCCCCCTCCCTTACCCTCTTCCCCCACATACAGCTAAATATAATTGAAGGACTAAAGAGATAATCTGGTGTTTGGAAATGGGCAGAAAATATGGTAGAGAATACTTGAATTTATGAGTCATGACAGTTGTGATATAAATCATTTGCTATATTTTGTAAGATCTAACTATATCCTGAGAGAGTCTTCCAAGGCTTTTACCCTGACGATATTTTTGAAAGAAAAGTAAGTCACACACACAGGCCAATTTGCATTAGACATACTTAGAATAATATGGGTAATAAGCTAAGCCAAATATTTTAAAATATTGATTCATATACATGCCTTCTGCTGTAGCACTCATTGCCTTTATTTTCAGATTATGTTCATAATTTTATTAACAAAATTAAATTTGTATTGGTCTGATTAACTCTTGGCTAGAAAGAGATTCAGCTGCTATTTGCCTAATAAATTCGTAATGTTCTCTCGGAGCATAACCATAGTGGAATATACTTATTGTGATGGTTAACTTTAATATGTCAACATGATTGGACCATGAGATACCTATATATTTGGTCAAATATTATTCAGGGTGTTAAACCATTGGATCTCCTGGGTCTTTTGCTTGTTGACTGCAGGGATTGCAGACCTTGGGACTGGTCAGTCTCCACAACCATGCGAACCAATTCATATATATATATTTAAAGTACATTACTAAAGAGTAAAATATGGGCAAATAGCAACCATGGAGGATATATTCTAAAAATGAAGTATTCCAAAAGTAAATTTCCAACAGGGGCAGGAATAAAAGGGTTTTATTATATCTGGCTTTATATGACACTGGTTTTGAAGGGACACATATCAAATGTAAACAGCAAACCTATTTCAGACCATGAACAATTTGATACTTAAATTACACAATTAATATATGTCAGGCCCCTTCTATTTGTAATACTGTGCCAAAGGCTGCAGAGGATACCATCATATTTCTATACCATCATGTAATTTAAAAGTACATTGGCAAACATAATGTTGGTAAATGTCAGCATCTATTCTATTCCAAAAATATTGCTGTGACATATGAAGATAGAGGAAATTTTTTCTAATTTATTCAAGACAATTATTTGATGACATATTGTAGCATGATGAGAACTTGAGAGAAGAAAGCCACAGGTTTTAAAAATGAGTACATCAGCTGGAAGTTTGGTGGGATTGGACAAGAAAGTAACTTAACATAGGTTTATGCATTGAAACTAATGTAAGAAGGATGCTTTTTACTTTTTTTTTTTTTTTTTTTTTTTACTCCCAACTCACTGTACCTGGTGAGGGGGCATGTCCTTCAGTAGAGGCAGGATCTCTCCATAGCCTCAAAAGCTCACCATTGTATCGCTACTGCTCTAAGGCAATCGTGGTCCGCTTAACCCTCTCATCAAGTAATTGATTCAGGCAGAGACATACATTACAATTCTGGCCATTAAGAAATGAGAGAAAGACTTTGGGATACTTCCTAGAAGTTTTCTTTCACTCTTATTTCACATAACCCAGTGATGATCCTTTTTTGCTTTTTTTTGCTATTCTATAAGGAGCCTTATCCCTCATCATGAGATAGAGGGAAAAGGCAGGAGACAAGTTCAAGTGGAACTAGGATGTTGCCAAGCAGCTGAATCAACCAATCTCTGAATTGCCCTGCCTTTGGACTTCCTATTCTATGTAATAATATATCTCCTTATTATTTTATCCAATTTGTCTGCTTTCTCTTAAGGAAGATAAATATGGTAATTGAATTGTTAAGTAATGGCCCCATGATGAGGCTTTTCAATGTGCAAATTGTTTCTTGATCATTGCGCTGGTTTCAAGAAAACAGTAAGAGAGGGAAAAAGGCTTCACTATATCTACAGTAGAAAAAACAATATGACAGCTTATGGGCCAAATACTACACAAAATTTCAGCCAGTATTATCCATAGGAAATTTCACATAAAAAGCTAAATATCTCTCTCCTCTTAAAAAATGAGATTCAGTTCCACTGAGCAACTTCCTACATGGCAACTTGGAAGAAAATAGTTAACATTGGGTCTCTAAATTCCTTCCTTCATCCTTCAGGAGGAAGTACCTAATTATCCTAGGTAATTAGTACATAATCAGAAAGACAGCCTGCTTCTGTGCTTGCATTGCCCTCTGAATCTATGTCTTTATTTTGTTTTTTTGTTTTTATTTTTTCCTAGGCATAATTTATTTTTTTGCATAGGTATAAATTAGAATCTGGAGATAAAAAATTCAGAACCAATAGTGCAGCATTTGTGACAGGTGCCAGAGAACCACAGTTGGCCTTGGGCCTCACCTTCCTTCCCAGCTCCATCTCCTAGGAGCCCATTTGGGGCTCAGCCCTGTTCCTAGGGTACCTACTTGCACAGCAGTCCCTCAGCTTTTGACCCCTAACCAGAGCCCTTTGTAAACATGCTAAGGAGCTTTTAAGTTCTTCTCTAAGTTCTTATAGAATTTGATTGGTTACTACACATGAAACCATGGTTTGGATTTATGGGATGCAGCTGGATTAACAATGAAAATTATCAAGTGATTGGTACAGGTAAGTCACATAGGCTCTTTAGCTACATGACAATCAAGGTATAAAAACTGAAAAGACCACAAAACTAAATGGCTTCCTTGTGTTCAGCTGTACTGCATGCAGTTGGCATTTGTCACTTTGAAATAAAACTATATCTCAGAATGCCAAAAGAGACTTTTGGAAATCTAAAACTTCTAAAGGATAATGATGAGCTTGTGGCTATTTCTTCGTTGTTTTCATTCTTTAGTATTCATTAGCAAATGTCAGTGTTGGGGAAAACCTGTGACTTACTGGATCTGTTTTGACAACTCAACCATTTCTGGTGATGCATTAACAACTGGTTAGAAATAACAGACTGAATGTAAATTTCTGGTGCAGCAGAACTCATGTTCTTGGCATTTGCACATTTAATTATAAACAGAAGCCCCTTTTGCTGCCTGTAAAATATTACTACGAACTGGGCGTGTGGGTGGCTCAATCGATTAAGTGTCCAACTTCTGATTTCAGTTCAGCTCATGATCTTGGTGTCATGAGATCGAGCCCTGCATCCATTGAGATTCTCTCTCTCCCTCTCCCCCTGCTATGCACTCTCTCTCTAAAATAAATAAATAAATCTTTAAAAAAAATAAAATATTACTGCAAAGTTAGAGGATAGTTTAATGGGAAAGTACTATAATTCATGATACCCACGAAAACATTGATGTGACTAACAAACTTTTGGTAATATTACCATCATAGTCATAACACTGAAATATCTTATTCCAGTGTTTTGAGGAAAATCTTAAAATACTCAATGAACACTGTCAACTTGTCTAAGTGTTAATAACAGCAGTGCTCTTGCAATGGGCAGTACTAACACTAGACATATTCCAACCATAACAAAAACAAAACAAAAATAATGGCAACTAACATGACGACAAGATTATATCAGCAATGTTGTGCAAATACCTAAAATTTAAGTTAATTTCATGATGTACTATGACCTTAATATTCTCTTATTGTTTGACTCACACATAATCAATGCAAGAATTGATTAACAATAAAAAATGAAAAATATGTTGTTTATAGCAAATTCATTTTGGTTTCTAAAAAATCAGATATATAAGAATAAACCAAAAAACAGTTTAGAAGAATTACAAGTTATGCAGAGGGTAAAAGAAATAAAGACATATTGAAATAAATACTGAGATATGTTCCTAAATGAAGAATCATATTTGTCAAGATGATAATTTGTCATCTGAATAAAACATTAATTGCATTTAAACTTTAAATGCCTCTTCAGAAGTTACATTCACAGAACTTCATCACGAACACTTGCAAAATTTAAATAAAATATTGTTCATCATGGCATCATCATCAACATCATTATATTTTTTTAACCTAAAGGGTACCTTCATTGTATTAATCTACCAAGGATGCCATAACAGAATACCACAGACTGGATGGATTAAACAAGAGAAACTTTTTTCTTACAGTCATGGAGACTGGAAGTCTAAGATCAAGATCCTGGCAGAATTGGTTTCTGGGAAGGCCACTCTCTTTGGCGGGCCTACCAATGTTTTCTCACTGTGCCCTCACAGGCCCTTTTCTCAGTATATGCACTCTCCTGGTACTCTTCCTCTTCTTATAAGGACACTAGTCCTTTTGGATTCAGGTTCTACCCTTTTGATGCCATTTAGCCTTATACCACCTTAAAGGACCTATCTCCAAATACAGTTAGACTGGGGCTTAGGGCTTCAACTTATGAATGGGGGGGGGGTGAGGGGCAACACTTCAGTGCATAACAATCATCATCATCATCATTTAAAAAATTATTATGGCCTGTGAATCTCTTTTTTATTATTCTAAAATAGCATATAATCATTACAAAATGTTAAAAGATATGTAAAAAGAACAACCTCATGTTATATCATTCCTCAAAGTCAGCAGTACCTATTTGATATTTACTCTGACATATCCTTCTCTTTAAAGAAATGGTTCCATAATTTATGTTATAATCATACTAAATGTTTCCTTTTTTACCAGAATTATCTTTTATAGACAGTAAATATTGATATACAGATATAAATAACACACATATATACCTATATAGATATAGGTATTATATATAGATATATAGATAAATATAGCAATAGAGATGGGAAACAGATAATTAATTTAAAATTTTCCATACTATTCCATTGTGTAAAAGTACAAAAATTTATCTAACCAATTTTAACTATACAAATGGGCATTGTTAGAGTTGGGTTACCCTGAACACTCTGAGGTCCAGATGCATATGCAGGATGTTTATAGGTTTGGACTCCCTTAGTCAATGCCAACAGAATGTAATAGAAAGGGGCAGGACTAGGAAAGGGAGAAGCTTAGTTGTGATGTGCTTTAAATGAAGTTCTCACCTAAGCCCACAGAGACATTTGCAGAGTCAATGGCACTTCTGAATAGTCCTGACCTGGAGTTAGAGAGCAGGACTTTCACCCCCACATTTATCAGTTACTGAATGTGGGTTGCCCCTTGAAAGGAGGTATGACTTTGGTTGAGATAATTTTCTTCAGTACAATAAATCTCTGTAAAGGTTAAAGGCAGTCATTCCTAGAGGGGACTCTAGATGGCAAGTCACAGTTTACACCAGTTTACACCCCTTGTCACATTTATCTCATATTAGTCCAAGTGGCAGTAGCTCCAAGACATAAAAAGCAACCATGCAAGAGCTAAGACATTCACATGTTTATAGAACCTTAAAGAAAATTTTTAAAAAGTGATTCCTTTGATAACAAGTTACTTTTCTTTAGAAGTTAAAAAAAAGTTGCAGTCACAGAAATATGATATACTTTAACTATACTTGGTAAAGACACTGAAGTCTAATCTTTAGAATTGCACACTAATATCTGAATTTTTATCATAATTTTCACTAAGTAGCTTCATTAAAGGAGACAGTCACCAAATATTAAAATAGTGTAGAAAGGGATAGTGAAGAATGCTAATCCATTCATTCAACAACAATTAAACAGCTGTTATGAATCTAACAGTCTCCTAGTTCCTGAGGACACAATAGTGAAAAAAAAATACCATTTCTCTGTATATTTATAATTCAATGATAGGAAAGAAAGATCATGAGTACTTGGACTAAAGAAATAAATTCTTGTCTGTAGCTTAAGAACAGCAGTTCCCTAATCACAAATAGGTTATAGTCATCAACAATACAGACAGAATATTTTCAGAAAAGAAGGTGTGTTTACTTTTGTCAGTTATGGCCATAAACTGATATAGCAGCCTCTGGGTTACAGAAATCAAATGGTAAAGGAAAAAATATGACTGATGAAGAGACCTTAATCAAAACTTCTGACAGTAAGTGTCTTATGTTGGTTGAGGGGCAAGCTGTAGAAATCCAGTCTAACAAACAAACAAACATAAATAAATAAATGAAAAAGAAAGAAAGCAAGCAAGAAAGGAGAAACGAACTTTAGTAGAACACTGGAGGCTGTACAATGCAGAGGTAAGTAGATTTCACAGAATTAGATCATCCAAATAACTAAACAAATAAAGAGTTAGGTAGAAGGTAGACAAGGGCCCCAGGTCTTTGAAGGAGAATGGTAGAGATGTGAGCTGGAGACAAGGATGGGTGATAAATGGGTTACATATTAGAAGCCTGAAAGCACAACATCCCAACCTTGTGGCTTCCAAGACCTTGGGGCCGACAGATCAAGAACCACCAGTGCAGAACATACTGTTCTCCTCTTCTACTTCTGCCCCAGGGTAACTTCTAGACTCGTTATAATGCATTTGCATTGCAGGTACAGCCTCCCATACACACCCCAAACCCAACCCCACAGAAAAAGGCTGCCATGACAGTTCTGGTACAAACCTTGTAGGGTCAAAAACTCCCTGTCCCCACCTGTCGGAGGAGTTCCCCAAATGATTGGAAGGAGCTTCCTTTAGAGAGTGCCCCACTGTATGTCACAGCTCCTCCCACCCCAGGGAGATGCAACAAATATCCAATCCCAAAACAACCTAGAGCTGGTTCCACCTCCAGGAACCTGCCCTGCTCTTCCACCTTGAGAGTGTACTTTCATGTTTATTAACTGCTTTGTGCTTGCTACTTTTCTTCTGCCTGTCTTCATTCCAATGCCCATCCTCACCTAAACCTTCTCGTGGGGAATCCAAGGACGGACATTTCCATTCACACAAGTCAAACTCTCCCACAGGTAACAAAAGGACCCGGTAAAACCATTATACACAGTTAGTATAATTATTATCAAAATGCCCAGTTTTTAACTAAAGTTAAAAAACTATGAGATGTATATAGTCACATAAAAGTGTGATCCTTATACAAGAAAAAAACAGGCATTAGAAACTATCTTTGAAGGAGCCCAGATGGTGAACTTAGCAGACAGAATGTAAAGCAGATTCCATAAATATGTTCAAAGAACTGAAGGAAACTATCCCTAAAATATTAAAGGAAGGTATTATGACAATGTCTCATTAAATTAAAAAAATCCATAAAGAAATAGAAATTATTAAAATAATCAAATAGATATTCTGGAGTTGAAAAGTACAATTCCTGAAGTGAAAAATTCACAACAGTACAGCTCAACAGTACATTTAGGTTCACAGAAGAGAGATACAGCGAGCCTGAAGATATATCAAAACATACTGTGCAATCTGAAGAACAGAGAAATAAATGAATGAGGAAAAATGAGCAGAGCTTTCAGAAAAATGTGGGACTCCCTAAGTACTCCAATATACAAGTAATGGAAGTTCAGGAGAAGAGAAAATAGAAGAAAATTATTTGAAGATACAATGACTGAACAGTTTCCCAAACAGTTAAAAACATTAATCTATACATCCAAAAGCCACCACAAAGTCCAAGTTGGATAGTTGCAGAGAGATCCATACTCAAAGACATTATGGTCAATATACTAAAAACCAAACACAAAATCTTGAAAGAAGCAAAAGAAAAATGACTTATGTACAAAAGGAAGCACAATAAAATTAACAGCTGACTTCTCATCTGAAAACTAGAGTCATGAAGCAGTGGGACAGAATACTCGAAGTGTTGAAAGTAAAAAAGCAAAACAAACCCCCAAACAAAAACCCTATCAATCAATACTCTTATATCCAACAAAAGTGCCTTTCAAAATAAAATAAATACATTTTCATATTTTAAAAAAAGTCTAAGAGAAATGAACTTATAAAACATAATAAAGGATATCTTATGAAAGTTCTATGTCTAAGTTTACTTTTTTACATGAGGATGACCAAGAGTTATAGCACCATTTGTTGAAAAGGCTAGCCTTTCCCCATTCAATTTAAAGATGCCTTTGCATCTTTAAAAGATCAGATGACCGTGTGAGTCAGTTTCTGCTTTCTCTGTATCAGATATGTACTTTGCAAATAATCTTTCCATGAGGGCAGATCAAGTGCAATTTGTCATCCGTATATTTTCAGTGGTGATTATGCTGAACATAAGCACTGAACCATAGTTGATACAGTTGTTTCCACAGGGGTATGCGCTTTGGTTAACAATTTTGATACTGCTATACATGTGTAGTGGAATCGAACAATTAATTAAATGGATGGCAGATAGTGGGAGCCAAGTTTCTAACTATTACAGTTGTGGCATATAGATAATAAAAGGAGGAGGCTAAAGCGATCTACGTGTTAAAGGATCAGAGTGAAGACATCAGTATTAATTCATATTTTGCTTAATGGAGATACAGACCATTACATATAGAAATATTTATAGATATGTATATACATATGTGTATATACACATGGATCAGTATACTCACATATCCTTCCTTGCTAAATCAGCTGTCTATGCCTAGAAGCAAAAACATCCTGGTAGGAACAAGTATACCTAACATAGCATCCAGATATTGGTTTATAATATCATTCTTGAGTAAAAGAAACTGGGGATCCCTAGAAAAATGGCTTGTTCTAGGACAGAAGCAAGAAATATACAAGATGACCCTGGAGCATCTTGTGGTATCATAAAACAAGGAGGTGTTCAGTACACACACACACACACACACACACATACACACACACAAATGATGGGGATATTTTAAATGGGATACAGGAACCCCTGGAAGAGTTCATGATAGCCAAAGCTGAAACAATTTGAGCAACCAAATAAATAAAGTAGTATCAGCTTATTTTCTAAAATATAAAATAAACATCCATGGGTCTATACTGATAGAAGTGAATTAATAACATAAAATGAAGATTCTAGACAAATCTCCTACGCAAGAGAATTTCAAATAATTTATGCAGGTCTTCATTCCTCAAGGAGGGGAATATAACTCCCCATTGTTTGAGTGTGGAATGCACATAACTTCCTTTCAATAAGTGCAATACTGAAAGGGGGAAAAAGGAGTAACTTTACAGTGGAGAAATCGTATAAACACCGTCTCAGCCAGGTCATCAAGGCAACATTAACAGTGATAAGTTACGCTGATAGTATGTACACTTGATGTGATGTGATGTGATGATAATGGCACATCACTATGGTGCTCTGCCTCCCCAGAACACACTCAATGTCCAATCATGAGACATCTATCAGACAAATCTTAATTAAGAAACATTCTAAAAAAGATAGGACCAATACTCCTCAAAACTATAAAAGTCATCAAAAACAAGGAAGATCTAAGAAATTGTCATAGGTATAGGAGCATAAGGAAACATGCTGACTAAATGTAATGTATTCTGGATGGGATCCCAGAAGAGAAAAAGATAAGTAAAAACTAAGAAAACCTGAGTAAAGTAAGGAGTTTAGTTAATAATAATATATAATTATTGGTTAATTATTATAAAAATGTACCATACTAATGTAAGATGTTAATAATAGTGGAAATTGGATGTGTGGTGCTCAAGGAACTGTGTACCATCTTCAGAATTGTTCTGTAACTTGATTAATATGCTAAACTAAGTTTATTAAAAATAGATCTACAATACAAACATCAAATAGTGTACTATTATGGGGCTTTGTGGTTTGTGAAGAAATAGATTTTCAAAATAGGCTTGACAGCATGGCACACTGACATGAATTAATACATGATTCAGTCAGAGGTCCTGTGCTTGAATTCTATTTATCCATTTAGAACTTTGCAACTCTTGTCTTCCTTTCTTTTTTTTTGTGCTGTTTCATCTGATAATGCATCATCTATCTTTGAAATTCATTTACTTATTTATTTTTAAAAAGATTTATTTTAGAAAGAGAGAGAGCATGTGTGTGGACCAGCAGGGCTAGGGGCAGAGGGAAAGAATCTCAAGCAGACTCCCCACGAAGCACAGAGCCATGCATGAGGCTTGATCTCATGACCCTGAGATCATGACCTGAGGTGAAAGCAAGAGTCGGCTGCTTAACCAACTGAGCCAGCCAGGTGCCCCTGAAATTTACTTTTTATTTTTATTCTTAGGCAACAAACTCTGTGTAGTCACATCAAAGTCTAATAATGCATTCTTAAAACCAACTCCAAATCTGCCAGTACCTAGCTCTTGGCATTGGGCAATCAATTAACTTCTTTGGATTTCACATCTTTAATCTTTTAAGAAAATGTGCTAATGGCTGAGGCCCTTAACATTACTTTAGTTTATGTTTTACTTAGTTACCAGTTCTTTTTTAAAAGAATAGCCCACAGTAGAAAATATCAAATACCAAAATGCTATGTCAATAAAGTTACATTATTAAGACAACCAGATATCTTTCAAGAGTCAGCTATAAAGTCAACTTCAGGTTTTTTTTTTTTTAATATATTTTTCCCATGCAAGTAGGGGTTAATTGTCCCTCCTATGTGCAAACCACAGCACATTAAGTGCATAGCATTTAGTTTACCATATTACAATTGTTTCTTTCCTTCCCTCTCTTCCCCTACTAGAACGTATACCAAATTCAAGAATGTTTAGTGAATATAAAAATATTTTTTAAAAGGCAGTTCTCAGTCAGAGGAAAGACTGGACAAAGCAAGACAACCAATCTATGCAAGATCGTGTTTTCATTAAAATTTCCAGGGGCAAAATTTTAGCTCCATGTATGTTGGAGCTTATCAAGAATATATTTATGATTGATCAGAATGTGGCATAGAGACAGCCATAAAGAAATAAAGCCAATGAAAGCAGAAGGGAGAAAAAATAGTAACATAAAAAGACAAATTAATGCAATAGAACTTAAGGAAAAGAGCAGAGGTATTAACCAAATACAACAAAAAGTATGCATTTTCGAAAGAAGAAAATATTAGACTCCTGCTTACCCGAGACCATGTGGCCCTTGTCTCTAGTATTTCGGAGGTTGATAAGGGATAAATAAATTTATAAGATATAAACACCATCCAGCTAAGTATATGCTTTGATTATAAGCCTGTGTAAGTAAGATATGTGTAAAGGTCAATAGATTAAATATGTAGTTTAATCAGCAAATTATGTAAATTAGCACAAATAAAATACACTCTACAACTTATGATCAGTAAAGCATGCAATTCCATTAGTCAAAAGTAGGTACATTTAAGAGAGTTAAATATGCTCTTAAATCAGCAAGATTAAAGAAGGAGAAGAAGAAGAAAACTATAAAACTTCCGATTTGGAGCCTGTGCTTCACCTTGAATCCTGAAGGTGTTGGCACACTGGCTCCCGACTGTGGACAAACCACTTTGATGGGACTAGTCCTCAATGGATAGCAGCTAGAAACTGAAAAAAAAAAATGTAAAAAGAAAACACAGAAACAAAAAGTACTTAAAGGAAATGGAAAGCAACCCAAATAAGCAGAAACTGGCAGAAGTGAAGGCACTGAGTGAGTTTTTTGTTCTTTTCTTTTTTATGGTTTTTCCCTGACTGAAGGTGCCAGTTGATATCATGAGCACTAAAATTTAGGAAGAAACTTACAGTCTTATTGTCTGGAACCAGAATATAGAGTTCAGGGCTCCCACAGCCTTTAGGCAGTGAGGGTAGAAAAACTTCAAAGCACTGAGCCAAGAAAGGGAGTTGAACATCTGTGTAAAGACGGGATATAAACTGTGTATAGACTCAAATATCTGGCTGAATCTGGACCCTCGTGTGTGGGCCGTAGACTCCAAGCAGCCCAGCTACAGGTGTAAGAATTATGTAAGAATTATACAGAGATTCCAGCAGCTAGCAATTGAAAGACAAAGAGTTTGGAGTTTGAATTCAGACTATCTTCTCTATTTTCTCATTCTTATTTTGCCCACATTTCTAGTTTATTTAAGCCATACAACAATTTTTCTGTATATGTTTAACACTCACATGTCTATATATATTTCTATCCCTATTCAGAAAAGACCTGAAATAACTACTTCTAAATAGATATGAGAAGGAATCTGTGTAAAACACAAATATGTTAATGTGTTGACTTGCCAGGTGGCAGAGGGTAAAAAAAAAAAAAAAGTTTTCAATTTTTACATCTAGTAATATAGTGCTCTCCAGTGTTAAACTTTTATTAAACAGTTGTTTCGCTAAAAACTTTGCCTGTGTGTTAAAAAAAATACCAAAATCTTCAGAAACCAAAAATTAGAGCAGAAAAATTTTAAGTTTGTATCAATTTCAATAAACTACATATAAGTACAACATAATTATTTTTGTTATCTAGGTCTGTACACATAATATGTGCAAAAGTCAAAGGGATTCTGGGTCACAAACAATCTGACAAAATCACATATCTTATCATACAGAAAAAGTTATCCATAATAAAAGATGTCAAAGAGTTGGTTACTCACTAGCACTGCCTACGATAATAAAAGGAACAGCGGTGCCTGCGTGGCGCAGTTGGTTGGGCGTCTGACTCTAGGTTTCCGCTCGGGTAGTGGTCTCAGGGCCCTGGTCTCAGGTTAGGAATGGAGCCCTGAGATGGGCTCCTCGCTCAGCACGGAGTCTGCTTGAGACTATCTCTCTCCTCTCCCTTGGCCCCTCCACACCCCGCTTTCTCTTCCTCTCCAATAAGTAAATAAAAGGAGCAACAAACTGATAAGTTATTTTGTGTATATAATAAATATGAGTCACAGTTTCTTCTCTTTATATATTTTTCTTAAATACATACAGAAAGGATGTACATGTATTCGTTTGTTAATAATGTTTTGTTATATTGCATCCTTAAACAATAGTATTGTTTTTAAAGAATAATAGTCTACTTGAAATAGACTATTTCCAGTCTGGATTGAATTATAATAGATTTTAATATAAATATAAATAATATAAATATCTATAATATAAATATAAATAGCAAATATAATAGATATAATAGATTTTATTAAACCAGTGCCAGTGGTTCTCAACCAAGTGCAATTTTGTCTGTAGATATTGTTGGTTGTCGCAACTGGGGGTAGGGTGCTCCTGGCATCCAGTGGGTAGTTGCCAAATATGCTGCTAAATATCTCGAGATGCAGATCCCCAACCCTGAACAAAATGTTTGATCTAAAATGTCGATAGTGCTTTGGCTAGGAAACTTCAGAGCCCACTAAGACACAGTCATAGTATTTTGCATCTTACAGCATTTTGTGATAGAAGAAAGAACATGGTCTATTGAGAGAGTAACCATCAGTGCCTCTGAAGATACACTGCCTGACTACAACTTGTCACACTTTGGAGAAATGACATAATGTTATAAGCTTTATTTTCCGTCCCTATAAAACAGGATCCCAGAGCTGCACCTCTCTCGTAGTTTGAGGTAAGAATGTTCTACCTGAAATGGGTTGTAAGTATTGATTGTGGTGAAGCTGCATTAACCCGGAATTTATACTGAACTGCAAATCTACATGGACATCTCATGGTCTTGATTCTTATCATAAATCTTCAGAATATTTTATTTAAATAAGTCTTTCTTACCATGATCTAATTAAATATGCTTCAAACTCTTACTCATTTAAAATATTCAATTATTACATTTTCAGTTTGGGATGCATGGATATAGAATCCACCTGCAGTTACATGGTAGCTATTCAAAAATAGATTGAACGTTTGCCTCAGGCTAGAAATGCCATGCAACAGTGGTTTTGGATCAACATCCTGCATATAACTTTGAGTACTGTCTCTTTAATAAGATGTTCTTCGGAAATGGCAAGGAAGCAGTAACAGGAGATCTAAATGAGAGTACTGACAGTGACATGTCAAGAACATTTGGTCCTTAAAGAAAGGAAGGCACAAGTATTCTGGGCGTCTCTGGAAGCCAGTGAGATGAGCAGTGGGCACACTGGGACCCATTATGTCCAAGAAAATCAGAGTGGAGAGCAATTTCTGTAGGCAATTTGTGGGTAAGGTTATCGAGTCCAGGAATAGCATTGAAAAAAGAACTATCAGTGCCAATTTGAGAAGAGGCGTAATTAACCATACAAGTAGAGTTGAACTGATGTACTAAGAAATACTTTTATAATGTGGAAAGTCAGAAAAATAAGCAAAATATGGGGTTATGAATATTGTCTGCTTACTAAGATATTTCTAATTATTTTTGACAAGTTTCCTTGACAATGCATTTGGCATTGCATGTAAATCAAGGTTAACATTGAATCCTCTCAATTCATATCTTAAACAATTAGTTGTCTTCACAGCATTACTGATATGGAATAAGAATGTTGTTTGATTCAATATTGATTAATAAAATGTGTTTTTAACCTCTTTTAAGATTCAGCTACATGCTATATATGCTGTACATAGGTTCCTTTTCCTTTTTCTTCCTTTTTTAATCTGTAGTAGAGTCTGTTGGTCAGGTTTGGATTCTGGGCTCTTCAATTTCTTTGACTAGAGACATTGAAGAAGTCACTGTAAGTGACCTGGAGTAATTTTGCCAGAGATTCAATTGTCTTATACATAAAAAGTAGATAATCTAATCTGTCTTTAACCTCACAGGAGGGTAAGTACTGAATTAAAATATTTGGAAGAACTTTCTAAATATAAAATATATATGACCATTAGATGGTCATAAAACTTGTGCATATAATAATGCCATTGTCACTATTAGCACTAATAGTGAAGGCTCAACTTCAGACAAGCACCTCATAAAGATAATCATATCAAGTTCATATAGGAAAAAGCAGTTGTTTTACTTACTATCACCTCTCTTTAAAGAAGAAATAATTACATTTATAGTGTTCAAGTAAAATGTCCAAGGTCACAAAATTAATCTAACGGATTCTAAACACGATCTGCCAATCTCCATATCTGTGATCTCTAATTCCATAATATGATAATTAAATTGAATATTATATCTATAAATATGTACAATAAATATTTTGTTGAATATCCGTAGATTGCAGAGATCAGCAGTTTTCAACTTCCAATTATAATATCCAAGTACAACACTGTGGCAGTCATTATTGCTATTTGCCAAGTATCCCTAATTTTCCTTCTGGGCACATAATAAAATTGCAGTTCCTGGCCTCTTAGCGGTTGAATGGAAGCGGTTGAACAACTTAGTAGTTGTGAAAAACAGTCATTTCCAGGCTACGGTATTTACGTGCCATTGTAAGCTACTCTCTTCAGACAAGACTGACAACATTCAAGATGATAGTTTCTTCATCAGCTCATGTTTCATAGGGACTGCAATGGAACAGAAACCTCTCTAAACCTCATAAGGAGTTTAGCATGAGTTAGAAAAAGAGCTTATTAGGGGCGACTGAGTGGCTCAGTCGTTAGGCGTCTGCCTTTGGCTCAGGGTGTGATCCCTGCGTTCTGGGATCGAGCCCCGCATCAGGCTCCTCTGCTGGGAGGGCTTCTTCCTCTCCCACTCCCCCTGCTTGTGTTCCCTCTCTCGCTGGCCTTTTCTCTCTCTCTCTCTCTCTCTGTTAAATAAATAAATAAAATCTTTAAAAAAAAAAAAAAAAGGAAAAGAGCTTATTATAAGCCACTAATATTTTTGAGGGTTTTCTCCTGTAGCCTATTTTGATGTTAGAAACACACTCCATTTACATATCCAATTCCATACAACATTTAAAAGTACTAGCTATAATTCTACCACTTCCTTTTGCATTCAAAAACAAATATTGAATCCGTGGGAGGAAGAGGAATGTTCCAACAGAGGAAATCCAGACCCTAATCTCATTTTTTTAGAAATAGATTATTCAAAATTATTCTTCTTTAATAATACCAACATATTGTGATAAACTTCAAAACTGATTAGGATAAACCAAGATATTGCAGTTGAGAAAAGTTGATATAAGTAATATAGTTCTACGTAGAACTGGTACTTTTGCTTTGGTTTTCAGCAACTTTTGTGTAAACATAACACATATATTGTCATTATAAAAGAATCAAGCTATACATAATAATTCAAAACAAAAAATGAAATTCCTCCTTCATTCCTTTTCCAGTCATCTTCTTCCTTCCAGTCCTCTTACTGTGTATTTATATATATATAAATATATTAAATATATATATATATATATTACAGATGCTTACAATTATTTTTCTTTATATAAATGCTGTGATTCTACCTGTGCTGCTGTTCTTGGACTTTCTTTTATCTCTTAAAAATATGCCTGAGAATTGTTACATGTTATTATTTATAGGTCTCTATCATTCTGCTAAACCTTGTGATAGTTTTCCATAGATTGGATGTACCATATTTTATTCAACCACTGTCATATTGATGAGATTTAAGAAGATTTTACTCTTAGCATTATAAACAAAGCAATGCTGGGTTGCATATCCTCTAAATAAATCTTTGTCTGGTTTTATTCTGAGTTACTTTAACCTCATGAACCTCATGAGTTTTCAGGTTTCTGTTATGCCTTATCCTCTGAAACTTTTTTTTAATATAACATAGAATTTATATCTGAGTCACTTGGAGATTTGCCATATGCCCTTAGACACTCTGGACCTCTTGAGGTTTTTTTTTTTTTTAAACTAGGTTGATTATTTTTAATTTCTTTTATCGTTATTGAATTATTCACATTTTCTTCTCCCTAGTTGAAACAAACTTAGTAAAATATTTTTTTTAAGTGGGTTGCCCATTTGTCTAGATTCTTAAGGTTGCCCTAAAGTTGTACATCCGATTCTGTTATAATTTATTTAACTTCCTCTCTATCAGTAGTATATTCTTATTATAATTTTTCATATTCTTTCTTATCTTTTCTTTTTTTAATATTTGAATATAGTTCGTGCACAGAACCTTGGGTTTTTATTGATGTTGGAATTCAACTGCTTTTAATTTATTTTGAACTTTGAACTGCGGTTGGATGCATTTAACTGAGAATGTTAAATACTTCTGACATCTGTGTTTTTGTAAGTGTTCTTCATACATAAATGAAAACTTTGCTCTCAGAGTAGCTTGGAATCACATTTTTTTTTTAACCTTCACAATTCTTTAGCTACTGCAACATTAACTTTTTGGTGTTCAGTTTATCAGAAAAAAAGTGTGCTGATATTATTTTTGTCCCTGTGTTGGGTCTTATTTATTTCTCCATAAATTACATGTATTTTTATCTCTTCATTTAAAGTGATGAATTGAGAGGATTTAATTACTTTTACCTGAAAGAGTTAATTCTTTTAATTTGCAAATTCGGGATGTCTTCCAGCTTAGATACATTTTAATAGATTTTGATCTGGGTAATTTTCTCTGCTTCAATGTCCTAATTTCAACTACAGAAGGATCTTATTTTTCTGGTTTAGATTTTGCAATTTTTATCATCCATATATTTCTTACATTTACTAATCCATTTTAATTACTTCTTCTTGTGTTTTGTTTTCTTTCCTTTCTGGGACAGTAACTCAAGTTAAACCATCATAACAAGTATTTGATTTTCTCTTTTACTGGTTCTACTCTTCACTAATGAAAACACCAATTTCCTTTCTATTTATTCACTTAAGTTTCTTTGTACTTTATACTTTTCTGATTCAATTTCTTTTCATTTTTGTCTGTCTCTCTGTTTTTCTAGTATTCATTCTTGGAACTCAACTTTCTTATTCCTATAGAGACTGTCAAATATTCTTGCTAATCTCTTATTCCATTTTCTATAGCGAATAAATTCCTTAGATCTATCTGAGACTTTAGCATAATGTTCATTGTATACAAGGACAACCAACCACCTTTCTTACCGTTACACAAAACATTAGAATCTATTATAATATGGCATTATAATGTCAAAAGACTTTCAAAGGGATTATGCAATCTAGTTTTTACTCTAAGTATTTTTATGAAATAGCTCCTGTTTTATCAAGAACTATAAAAGCATTTATGGATAATTATATTTAATATTAATAATAGTGGAAATATATTTTTTCATAATTTATAGACAGGCAAACTATGGCTCAGAAAATTAAAGTGACTTGCTCAAGATCTCTTAGCCAGTATAATGAAAAAGTTCAGATTCATAAAACATAACCTTGTCTTTATTTTTTCTTTATATCTCATGAATCTATTCAGTAAAAGTAATTTTATAGATTATTTTGAGCAAAAATGGGTGAATACAAAGTTAAATATTTTCTTTGCCATTTCAGGACAATAGTATTTGCATTTATATAACCATTCAACTTAGAATTTTATTTCTAATGTCTAAAAAGTTGGTCATTATTACTTTTATTATTATTTTTAGTGTTATATACTTGAATGTAAATATCAGGGGTAAATATTTTTCTTTGACCAGAATTCATGGAACTGAAAAAAAAATATTACCAAGGAATAAGGTTTTAATATTTTTAAAAACAATACTTCAATATTAATAGTGACTTAAAAATTTTAAATAAATGCTTAAAGGAAAAAGCAATGTAAAATAGTATAAATTAAAACCATGAAAAGACAATTTTGTATGAAGAAAATTGTGGTCATAATCAAAGCTGACCAATTGCTTTATTTTTAGAATGTTTTAAAGATTAATGCTCAAAATTATAAAGTGAGTTAAGTATTAAGTATAATTCTAATATTGTAGTAAACCAAAACAACATACAAAACAAGTGGCCTTTAGATATTTTAGTGCATACTTTCTGGTTTTTATTTTATTTTTTTTATTTTTCTCATCTCCAAAATAATAATTCTTACTTCATAATGTATTGTGACCATTAAGTTAGTGCTTACTGGGTTTATAATATTATGAATTTCAGTAGGACCACTAGAATGCATATTTAAAAATTAATTATTATCAGTCAATAGCATAAAAAAGCTGTTAAATATACGCAAGACCATGGTATGCTAAAATATCAACAGGGCTAAGTGTGGTGATGTGTTTATTTTTCATGTTTCTATTTAAAAGTGAATCAGATAATGAATAAGAATAAACTGTTGGCTTTTAGAATATTAGATAGATTTTTCTTATTCTTACATATAATGCAAACAGGAGCAAATTATACCTTTAAGTTATTATACATTAAAATACTTGTACCTTAACGTAATAAGAATAACAAAAATCATTTATATATACATTATACTTATTGATTGATTATATAAATAAAACTATCTGAAGGTCATGGTGAGAGGCAAAATAAATATAATTATAACCTTTACAACAATTAGTTATTAAGGATTTCAAGATATATTGGTGAAATATGTTGACAAATTGTTATGATATGGAAACACCATTAAATGGCAGAACAGATGCTTTAGATGACTTTTTCCTTGAATGACATATGACACTGTCAGGAAAAAAGGTGAAATTTGCCTCCAGAACTGAAGGGGAAAACATTTTGCATGGAGTGAAAAAGATAAAATCATTTGAATGTATAACTGGTCAAGGTTAAATCTGAAAGCCAATTCTCCAAAGAGCTAAACTTAGGTCAATCTAATTTTTTATGTATAAAGGTGATGAAAAAATTATACGATATCTTCAAATGACTTTAAGCCATTACAAAATCAAAACATTCCTCTACCCTCCCCAAGTAGTGGATGCCCTGGAGATATATTGCAAAGCCATTGCTGAAGTGGGCCATCTTGGAATGCAGAACACAATTCTCCAGAATGGTTTCTATCTGGAAGAATACTAAATGATACCTTAATAGGCTGGGAAGTAATTAAAATCTATCCATGTTCATAGAAGCTATTCTACTGCATATGCCTTGCCTGCAACAGTTAGAGAATTTAAAATTTCTTGATTTCGAGATATTGTTTGACCACCACTACTTGCTCTAGTGTGTTTGATAATACGTTGCAACTCTGTTAGGTCAGTGTTTTTCAAGAGGTCATGAAACTTATTCCTTGGTTTAAAATAAGCATATCACCTAAAGAATTCTAGGCAGAACAAAATCTATCTGTTGGTTTGCAAGTTCCTTAGGAGCCTCCCAGGTATAATTTGCAATCAGCCCTTGTAGGTGGAGGATAGAAAGAGACAAGAAGGAGATTGGTAAGTGGCAGATTTAATAAGGAACAAAACTTACATATGAGGTTTGCTATGGCGGCCACAAGATGAGTAGGTCTCCTACTCACCCACTTAATTTTAAAAGTTTATATTGTGGCCTTAACTGGGTTCAGTCATGTATACTGTCTGGATAGTTTCAAGGTCTCAAGTGATGCAATACCACATTATTATCTTAAGGCTATGTCCTTGGAGCAGGCTCTGGGAGCAGGGAAGGCAAGCAGAATGCATTTTCACTGATGGGGAGGTAAGGACCCCCAACTGCTGGGGTCCAGCTTATGGGTCAACCTATGGTCACAACTGTCTTGATGACCTCCCCAACACTATCTTATTTTACTAACTTTCAGGTTTTATTATGAGAGGGGAAGCCAATCAAATATTTTGAACACAGCATATACTTTAGTGAGTGTATCTGTTATCTATGGCTGCATAATAAATCATGCCTAAACTCAGTAACTTAAATTGACAGTGACTGTTTTTTATGATTCTGTGAGCTGACTGAGCTCAGGTTGGCTGATTTTCTGCTCCACATTGTATAGGATGAGATTACTTTGATTGAATCAGCTGGATTCCCAGCTGAGGCTGGAATGTCCACCTTGCTCCATGTGGCCTCTTAACAGTTTAGTCCTGGTGTGGACTTTCTCACTGCATGATGCCTAGCCTTCAAGATGGAGGGGTAGAAGCTTACAGTTCTCTTAAAGCTTGAACTCAGCTATTCCAAAACATCACTTTAGTTTCATTTTCTTGAACATAAGGCTGGCTCAGACTCTGCCACTTGATCTAAGTGGTGACATGCGTATACGGAATTGGAAGGAATTACAGGTTACCCTGTTACAAGACTTCCTAGTGCTGAGCAGGTGCAAAAACAAAGAAGGAAGTTGCTGTCTTGGGCTTAGTTATTTTCAAATTATTTTTCTTTGGAGGCCTGACATGAAACATGAGGAAAATCTTAATTACATGAGTAATTAAGATTACTTTTAACCCTACTAATTATTCTGATTTTAAAATAATACCATCTAATGGAAAAATCTAATTAAAAAATGAAAAAGTATAAAGAAGAAATTTATCTGTAGTTCCATCATCTAATGGTAATCACTGTTAATTAGCATTTTATTAAATGCCACTCTAGAAATGGTAGTTACACTTTTTTCAATTATAGAATTATAATATGATTAAAATTAAATAAAGATATAGAATATAATTAGATATTTTCTACTTTGCTGTCTCTAATTGTAATCATATTTAAGAATTTCACCTTGTTACATAAGCAACCATAGAAAAGAAATAAAAGTACAGTATTCATCTACTATGTATGATGAGGAAATTATCACCTTCTTAGAAACTTTAGAGTAATTTCATGCTTTTTCCCTTAAAAGGCTTATCAGCTGGACCATGATTGTATATTTTAACTTTAAAAAATCTAATTATTATTATTTTTGAGAGAGAGAGAGAGTGTATGTGCTTGGGAGGTCAGAGGGAGAGGGACAGAATCCCAAGCAGGCTCCAGGCCCAGCATGGAAACCAAAGTGGGCTCGATCTCACAACTCTGACATCATGACCTAAGAGGAAATCAAGAGTCCGATGGCTCAAACGACTGAACCACCCAGGCACCCCCTAATATTATTTTTAGATATGCACGTTCAAATATTGTCATTCTTTTAATTTTAATTTTTCAAGTTTGCTTATAGGTTGCTTCTAAAAAATTGAAAATCAATAGTGGGATTTATGATATTTTTGCAGAAACGAGTCAATTGTTTGGACCAATAGGAAGCAAATTCAATGTTAGTCACTATTTCTATGTAGGGTGAAAAATGATCCAAATCACAAAGTTGAATGGATTTTCTTTTCGTAGTCAACAAAACATTACCACGTTTTAGTTTTCTTTATTACTTGAAAACTTTTTCTTTTTTATATTTTTGTTATCTTTCTCACATTTTTCTAAATGCTTTTTTCTTTTTGTGCATAGGAAAGGTATAGGTCTTCATCATACCATTATCTTCCAGGTTCAAAGTTGTAGCATATGTAAAATGGAATACACTTACTTCTTGAATAAATTTTTCATAGAATACACTTAAGTTCTTTGTTCAACTTGAACCTTTGTTGTTGCTCTCGTTATTTTTACCTGATGTCCAGCTGTCGCTCTGGAATTTCTATTCAGCATATAGAGCAGGTATATGATGTGTTGGACTGCTTATCTTATTTTGGTTTTGTGTGGTCCTTTTCCATTGTGCCAGATTATGTCCTCAAATGATACTTTTTTTTTCTTCGCCAGAAAGAGTTGGTAAGATGTAAGTGTTCTGCTCTCTTATGGTTTTTTATTTTAGTGTTACAGCTTTTTATTAGATTGGCAGGGTAAAGAAAGTATATGTTCAAAACATTTTTGTCTCAAATTTGAAAATTTTTCATCACCATAGTGAATAATAAATTCACTATTATTGATTAGATGGCTGATTCTAATCTGATAATTTTTCCATCCAGGCTCTGTATAAGCCATTGGATCTCCATAATAGTTAGGATACCCTTTATTGTGTATATGTGTCAAACAAGTAACTAGTCTCTAGGCATCTATAGTCTAAGGAGGACTTCTTGTCAGGTTATGAATCTGGATCTATTTTGAGAGTAGATCAAAGAATATTTGCTGACAAACTGGATGTGGAGTACAAGAGAAAACATCAGTTTTAACCTTACGCTTTTTGGCCTGAGCAGTTAGAAGAATCTATTTGCCCTTTATTCAGATATATATATTCTTTAAAGATTACATTAAGAGAAAAGAGGGAGCTATTCATTCATATTCATTCATTTAGCAGTTATTTGTTGAGCATCTGCTGTTGGCTAAGCATTTTTTTTCTAGGCTCAATTTTGTTAATATTGTGTTGTCTCTTAGACATCCAAGTACAGTTGATGTAAAAGGCCTTGTTTTAAAATATAAATTTGTAAACCATCATCATTCACATGTATTAAAATCTGGCTGAATGTGATCCACTAAAGACTAAAAATAACTAGAGAAGAGGCCAAAGGACAGAGCCCTGAGTCACTCTGATACTTAGTGATTAGGGATATAAGAGACCAGCAAAAGAGATTGAAAACCAGTTGCCTGAGTGGTAGAAGTCGGGCATGTGACCTGAAAACCACATATTTTTGGAAAGGTGACCAGTTATCTCAAATGCTATTGATAGGTCAAACAATATGAATTTTGAAATATGATCATTAGATTTAACAATATGGAGGTGTTGAGATATTGATAAGAATAGTTTTCATGTAGAAATGGAAGTGAGGAGTGCCTGGGTGGCTCAGTAGGTTAAGCATCCAACTCTTGGATTTGACTTAGGTCCTGATCTCATGGCTCGTGAGATTGAGTCCCGCATCAGGTATCCTGCTCAGAGGGAGTCTGCTCTGACATTCTCTCCCTCTACCCCTTCACCCAGGCTCTCTTTCTCAAATAAATAAATAAATAAATAAATAAATAAATAAATAAATAAATAATAAATCTTTTTTAAAGAAAAAATTGGGGTACCTGGGTGGCTCAGTCAGTTAAGTGTTTGCCTTTGGCCTAGGTCATGATCCCAGGGCCCTAGGATGGAGCCCCACATTGGGCTCCTTGCTCAGCAGGGAGTCTGATTCTCCCTCTCCCTCTGCCCTTTTCCCCACTCATGGCCACTCACGCGCTCTCTCTCGTGTTCTCTTTCTCAAATAAATAAATAAATAAATAAGTCTTTAAAAAACAAATTAATTAAAAATAAAAAAAATTTTTAAAAAGGAAATAAAGAAGTTCCTTAGAGAAACAAAAACAAATAATGTAAGATGAGAAATGAGATACCATATATAGATAACCATTTCAATAAAAATCTTTCAAGGAAGGAAAGTTATACTAGAAGGCATATCCTTCAACTCAACAATTTTGTCTGATCATTTTATTATAATTCAGACAGGTATATCTGTATAAGAGAGAGAAACACATTTCTCAGTGACTGAGCTTATAGTATCTGAGGAGAACAAAGCAAAAATTAGTATTTAAGTCTTTAATGATGAAGCTTATATCAACCCCAAGAAAAGGATCTGAAAAAAATTAATGGCTCAAAGTAAACTCCATCCACTTGAGAATTATTCTGCTCTGAACTTCAGCAAGCTAATTTTAATCATAGGTCAATGATATGTTAGTACTATGAATTCATTTCTTGACAATGGAGGAAGAGTTCAAGACAAATATTAGCCTATAATATGGCTGTATCATAAACATGTGGTGAAATTATGACATAGTATAATATACACTATGGCATAATGTTTAAAAAGGCATTTTTCTGGGGCACCTGGGTGGCGCAGTCGTTAAGCGTCTGCCTTCGGCTCAGGGCGTGATCCCGGTGTTCCGGGATCAAGTCCCACATCGGGCTCCTCTGCTGGGAGCCTGCTTCTTCCTCTCCCACTCCCCTGCTGTGTTCCCTCTCTCGCTGGCTGTCTCTCTGTCACATAAATAAAATCTTTAAAAAAATAAAAATAAAAAAAAATAAAAAGGCATTTTTCTAATGGTTGTACAAGCCCATTTCAGATCATCTGAGGGAATATGGCAATATGGGATTAGATAGGGATTAGAGGGATGTGGTCTTGAAAAGGGCTTCCGCTCTCATGGCAGTTTATTAGATTTCC